>NW_027045812.1:5000-49317 GCF_025399875.1 Dalotia coriaria
TTAGCAAAAACAGCAAGTTTTGAGCTTTTAATCTGCGTTTACGCGTAAAACAGCATAAAACGACAAAAATTTTTATATCGTTTTTATTAATATTGCTTCTATTTGAAAGATTTCAACGATCTAAAATGCTTGAAAATGCTTATTTTAGCAAAAACGTTTTGAGCTGTAATCTGCGTTTTAACCCTAAAACACATAAAACAACGATTTTTTATTATTCGTTTTATTAATATTGCTTCATTTGAACGATTTCAACGATCTAAAATGATTTAAAATGCTTATTTTAGCAAAACAGCACGTTTTGAGCTTTAATCTGCGTTTTAACGCGTAAAACGCTTTAAAAAGACGAATTTTTTTATTATTCGTTTTTATTAATATTGCTTCTATTTGAACGATTTCACTCTAAAATGCTTGAAAATGCTTTATTTTGGGAAACAGCACGTTTTGAAGGGTTTAATCTGCTTTAACGCGTAAACGCATAAAACGACGAATTTTTTTTTTATTCGTTTTAATTTAAAATTTCGCTATTTGAAATTTTACGATTAAAATGCTTGAAAATGCTTATTTTGCAAAACAGCACGTTTTCGACTTTAATCGCGTTTTAACCCCGTAAAACAGCATAAAAACGGAATTTTTTATTATTCGTTTTTATTAATTGCTTCATTTGAACGATTTCAACGATCTAAAATGCTTGAAAATGTTATTTTAGCAAAACAGCACGTTTTGAGTTTAATCTGCGTTTTAACGCGTAAAACAGCATAAAACGACGAATTTTTTTTTATTCGTTTTTATTAATATTGTTCTATTTGAACGATTTCAACGATCTAAAATGCTTGAAAATACTTATTTTAGCAAAACAGCACGTTTTGAGCTTTTTCTCCCGCGTTTTTTAACGCGTAAAACAGCATAAAAAAGACGAAATTTTTTTATTCGTTTTTATTAATAGGCTCTATTTTAACGGGTTTCCCAAAGATCCAAAATGCTTGAAAAAAGCTTATTTTAGCAAAACAGCCGTTTTGAGCTTTAATCTGCGTTTAACGCGTAAAACAGCATAAAACGACTATTTATTATTCGTTTTTTTTAATTTGTTCTATTTGAACGATTTCAACGATCTAAAATGCTTGAAAATGCTTATTTTAGCAAAACAGCACGTTTTTAGCTTTAATCTGCGTTTTAACGCGTAAAACAGCATAAAAACGACGAATTTTTTATTATTCGTTTTATTATATTGCTTCTATTTGAACGATTTCAACTATCTAAATGTAGCAGAAAATGTATTTTAGCAAAACAGCACGTTTGAGCTTTAATCTGCGTTTTAACGCGTAAAAACAGCATAAACGACGAATTTTTGTTATTCGTTTTATTAATATTGCTTCCTATTTGAACTATTTCAACGATCTAAAAATGCTTGAAAATGCTTATTTTAGCAAAACAGCACGTTTTGAGCTTTATTCTGCGTTTTAACGCGTAAAGCAGCATAAAACGACGAAATTTTATTATTCGTTTTTATTAATATTGCTTCTATTTGAACGATTTCAACGATCTAAAATGTTTGAAAATGCTTATTTTAGCAAAACAGCACGTTTTGAGCTTTAATCTGCGTTTTAACGCACGTAAAACAGCATAAAAACGACGAATTTTTATTATTCGTTTTTTTATTAATATTGCGTCCATTTTGAACGATTTCAACGATCTAAAATGCTTGAAAATGCTATTTTTAGCAAAACAGCACGTTTGAGCTTTAATCTGCGTTTAACGCGTAAAACAGCAAAAACGACGAATTTTTATTATTCGTTTTTATTAATGTTAGCTTCTATTTGAACGATTTCAACGATCTAAAAATGCTTGAAAATGCTTATTTTAGCAGCAAAACAGCACGTTTTTGAGCTTTAATCTGCGTTTTAACGCGTAAAACGTATAAAAACGACGAAAGATTTTTTTATTCGTTTTTATTAATATTGCTTCTATTTGTACGATTTCAACGATCTTAAGTAGCGAAAATGCTTATTTTAGCAAAACAGCACTTTTTGAGCTTAATCTGCGTTTAACGCGTAAACATATAAAAACGACGAATTTTTATTATTCGTTTTTATTAATATTGCTTCTATTCGAACGATTTCAACGATCTAAAGATGCTTGAAAATGATTATTTTAGCAAAACAGCACGTTTGAAGGCTTTAATCTGCGTTTTAACGCGTAAAACTTAACATAAAAATGACGAATTTTTATTATTCGTTTTTATTAATATTGCTTCCTATTTAAACGATTTCAACGATCTAAAATGCTTGAAAATGCTTATTTTAGCAAAACAGCACGTTTTGAGCTTTAATCTGCGTTTAACGCGTAAACAACATAAAACGACGAAATTTTATTATTCGTTTTTTTATTAATATTGCTTCTATTTGAACGATTTCAACGTCTAAAATGCTTGAAAATGCTTATTTTAGCAAAACAGCGTTTTGAGCTGTAATCTGCGTTTTAACGCGTAAAAGCATAAAACAACGGAATTTTTTATTATTCGTTTTTATTAATATTGCTTCTATTTGAACGATTTCAACGATCTAAAATGCTTGAAAATGCTTATTTTTAGCAAAACAGCACGTTTTGAGCTTTTAATCTGCGTTTAACGCGTAAAACAGCATAAAAACGACGAATTTTTATTATTCGTTTTTATTAATATTGCTTCTATTTGAACGTTTCAACGATCTAAAATGCTTGAAAATGCTTATTTTAGCAAAACAAGCGTTTTGAGCTTTTAATCTGCGTTTTAACGCGTAAAACAGCATAAAACGACGAATTTTTTATTATTCGTTTTTATTAATATTGCGTCTATTTGAACGATTTCAACGATCTAAAATGCTTGAAAATGTATTTTAGCAAAACAGCCTTTTGAGCTTTAATCTGCGTTTAACACGTAAAACAGCATAAAACGACGAATTTTTTATTATTCGTTTTTATTAATAATGCTTCTATTTGAACTATTTCAACGATCTAAAATGCTTGAAAATGCGTATTTTAGCAAAACAGCACGTTTTGAGCTTATTCTGCGTTTTAACGCGTAAAACAGCATAAAACGACGAAATTTTTGTTATTCGTTTTTTATTAATATTGCGTCTATTTGAACGATTTCAACGATCTAAAATGGCGAAATGCTTATTTTTGGCAAAACAGCACGTTTTGAGCTTTAATCTGAGTTTTAACGCGTAAAACAGCATAAAAATGACGAATTTTTATTATTCGTTTTTATTAATATTGAAAGCTATTTAAACGAGTTTCAACGATCTAAAATGCTTGAAAATGCTTATTTTAGCAAAACAGCACGTTTGGAGCTTTAATCTGCGTTTTAACCCGTAAACAGCATAAAAACGACGAATTTTATTATTCGTTTTCTATTAATATTGGCTTCTATTTGAACGATTTCAGCGATCTAAAATGCTTGAATATGCTTATTTTAGCAAAACAGCACGTTTTGAGCTTTTAAACTGCGTTTAACGCGTAAAACATCATAAAACGACGAATTTTTATTATTCGTTTTTATTAATATTGCTTCTATTTGAACGATTTCAACGATCTAAATGCTTGAAAATGCTTATTTTAGCAAAACAGCACGTTTTTGAGCTTTAATCTGCGTTTAACGTAAAACAACGCAAAACGACGAAATTTTTATTATTCGTTTTTATTAATATTGCGTCTATTTGAACGATTTCAACGATCTAAAATGCTTGAAAATGCTTATTTTAGCAAAACAGCACGTTTTGAGCTTTAATCTGCGTTTTTAACGCGTAAAACGGCATAAAAATGACGAATTTTTATTATTCGTTTTTTATTAATATTGCTTCTATTTAAACGATTTGAACGATTTAAAATGCTTGAAAATGCTTATTTTAGCAAAACAGCACGTTTTTGAGCTTTAATCTGCGTTTTGGCGCGTAAACATAATTCAAGCATTTTGGTCGTTGAAATCGTTAAACCAAACGCAATAATAAAAACGAATAATAAATATTGATAGATTTTATGCTGTTTACGCGTTAAACAGATTAAGCCAAACGTAACTGTTCTTTAAAATAAGCATTTTCAGCGCATTTTAGATCGTTAATCGTTCAAGCATGTAAAAACGAACAATAAAGACTAAATCGTTTTATGCTGTTTTACGCGTTAACTGCAATTAAAAGCTTCAAAACATTGTTTTATAAAATAAGCACCAGCATTTCGTCGTTAACGCAATATTGTAAAAACAATCAGCAAAAGGCTAAATAATTTTTATGCTTTGTTTACGCGTTACGCGCAGAGGCAAAAGCTTTCGACTGCGCATTTTCAGCATTTTGCGTCGTTGAAGCGTTCAAACGTAATGGCGAATAAAATTCGTCGTTTTTATGCTGTTTGCGTTAAAACGCTAATAAGAGCGTTGTTTATTAACATTTTCAAGCGTTACCGTCGTTGGCTGAAATGAACGCAATAAAACAAAATTCGTCGTTTGCTGTTTGCGTTAAAACACTGAATTAAAAGCAAAACATTAACGTTTTGCTGATAAAGCATTTGGTCGTTAATCGTTGTCAGCAATATTAAAAGGCGAATAATAAAATTGTCATGCTGTTTTACGCGTTAAAACGCAGATACGCTCCAAAACGACAACATTTGCTAAAGGCATTTCATTTCCGTCGTTGAAATAAAATAGACGCGTAATAAAGGCGAATAATAAAATTTCGTCGTTTTTTATCCTGTTTTACGCGTTAAAGGCGCGTTAAAATTTTAAAATAAGCATTTTCAGCATTTATGGAAAACGCAATTAAAACGAATGGCAAATTCGTCGTTTTTATGCTGTTTTACGCGTTAAAACGCTGATTAAAATAAACTGTTTTCTTTAAATAAGCATTTTCCAGCATTTGTCGTTCAAAATAAACAATGTAAACGGTAAAATTTGTCGTTTTTAACTGTTTAAACGGTCGCCAAACGTTTAAAATAACATTTCAGCGTCGTTAATCATTTAAATAAGCAATAATGTAAAAACGGTAATAAAATTCGTCATTATGTATTTACGTTAAAGCCGGTCGCTTCAAAACCTGCTGACAGCATTTTCAAGCATTTAATCGTTGGCTCGTTGAAATAGACGCAAATATTAATAAAAACGAATAATAAAGAACTGTCGTTTTTGCTCTTTGTTTTACGCGTTAAAGGCACTGCGGGCGTAAAACTCCGAAACGTGTGTTTTTCTTAAAACGGCATTTTCAACGTCGTTGAAATCGGCAATGTAAAAACGATAATAAAAAGTCGTCGTTTTAATAACTGTTTTACATGAAACACAGATTAAACTCAAACATGCTGTTTTAAGCATTTTCCAGCATTTGTCGTTGAAAATGCGTTAAAATAGCAATAATAAAAAAGCGAATGTCGTCGTTTTTATGCTGTTACGCGTTAAAACGGTCATCAAAACATTTTAAAATAAGCATTTTCAGCATTTTGATCGTTGACATCGTTCAAATAAGCAATATTGTCAAAACAGTGTAATAAAAATTCGTCGTTTTTCTGTTTTTTACGCGTTAGCGCAGATTAAAAGGCGTAACATTTTACTAAAATAAGCACCAGATCGTTCAAATAGGCAATATTAATAAAAAGTGAATAATAAAAAGAATAAGTGCGTTTTATGCTGTTACATACGCGTTAGGCAGATTAAGCCGAGCGATAACTGTTTTGCTAAGCATTTCACAGATAGATTGAAATCGTTCAAATAAGCAATATGAGCAAAAACGAATAAAACAGATGGTTTTTGCTGTTTTTACGCGAAGATAGCTCAAAACACTGTAAAATGGCATTTCAGCATTTAGACGGTAATCGTTTAAATAAATATTAACAAACGAATAATAAATTCGTCATTTATGCTGTTTTGCGCGTTAAGAGCACACTGCGCTTCAAAACGTGCTGTTTATAAGCATTTTAGATAGCGAAATGCGTTCCGTCGTTGCAATATTAATAAACGAATAATAAAATTTTGATAGATTTTTTATGCTGTTTACGCGTTAGCTGCAGAATAAAACTCCAGAGCGTGTTTAAAATGGCATTTTCTGGCATTTTAGATGCGTTGAAGCCGTTCCGGAATAAACGTATTGAAAAGGCAGATAATAAAAATTCGTCGTTTTTATAACGTTTTGCGCGATGAGCACGGATTTAAAACTCAAAACGTGTGTTTAGCCGTCAAGCATTTTCAAGCGTGCAGATGCGTTGAAAATATTCGGAAATGAACGCAGTATTAAAAGGCGAATGGCAAAATTTCGTCGTTTTTATGCTGTTTTACGCGTTAAAATTGCTGATTAAACTCAAGAGCGTGCTTTGTTTTGCTTTAAAATTAGCATTTTCGGCATTTCGTCGTTGAAATCGTTCAAATGAACAATATTAATAAAAGCGAGATAATAAAAATTTGTCGTTTTTATGCTGTTTCACGCGTTAAAACGCGGGTTAAAAGCCAAAGGCGTGCTGTTTAAAATAGGCATTTTCCGAAGCATTTTAATGCCGAATGAGCACGTAGTAAAGAGCGAATAAAAGAACTGCGTCGTTTTTATGCTGTTTACGCGTTAAAACGCAGATTAAACTCAAAACGTTAACATTTTATATAATAACATTTTTCAGCATTTTAAATCGTTAATCGTTCAAATAAACAATACAATAAAGCGAATAATAAAATTCGTTGTTTTAATAACCGTTTTTACGTTAAAACGCGTTAAAGCAAACGCTGTTTTAAAATAACATTTTTCAGAAGCATTTTGTCGTTGAAATCGTTCAAAATGAACGCGGCGTAATAAAACGGTAATAAAGAACAAGATGCGTTTTATATGTTTGCGTTAAAACGCTGATTAAGCAGGCAATTTTAGCAAAACCAGCATTTAGATCGTTGGCTCGTTCAAATAAAACAGTAATAGAAACGAATAATAAAGGCCGTCGTTTTATGCTGTTTTACGCGGGTAAAACGCAGATGGCGCAAAACTGCTGTTTTTGCTAAAATAGGCATTTTCGGCATTTTGGATCGTTGATCGTTTCAAATGGGCGCGTATTAATGAAACGAATAGTAAAAGAAATTTCGTCGTTTTGCTTGTTTTTGCGCGTTAAAACTGGATTAGAAGCTCAAAACGTTGCTGTTTTTTGCTGTAATGAAATTTTCCGAAGCATTTTTAGATCGTTTGAGTCGTTCCGGAAATAGAGCGTAGTAATAAAAAACGAATAATAAAATTCGTCGTTTTTTATGCTGTTTTACGCATTAAAACGCAAATTAAAGCTCAAAACGTGCTGTTTTGCTAAAATAAGCATTTTCCGAAGCATTTTTAGATCGTTGAAATCGTTTAAATAGAAACGTATTAATAAAACGAATAATAAAAATTCGTCATTTTTTTTATGCTGTTTTACGCGTTAAAACGCAGATTAAAGCTCAAAACGTGCTTGTTTTTGCTAAAATAAGCATTTTTCAAGCACATTTTAGATCGTTGAAATCGTTTAAAATAGACGCAATATTAATAAAAACGAATAGTAAAAATTCGTCGTTTTGTAACATTTTACGCGTTAAAACGCAGATTAAACTCAAATCGTGCTGTTTTTGCTGAAATAAGCATTTTCAGCATTTTAGATCGTTGAAATCGTTTAAAATAGAAGCAATATTAATAAAAACGAATAATAAAAATTCGTCGTTTTTATGCTGTTTTACGCTTTTAAAACGCAGATTAAAGCTCAAAACGTGCTGTTTTTTGCTAAAATAAGGCATTTTCAAGCATTTTTAGATCGTTGAAATCGTTCCGTGGGCACTTATTGCTAAAAACGAATAATAAAAATTTCTGTCGTTTTTATGCTGTTTACGCATTAAAAACGCTGATTAAAAGCTCAAAACGTGATGTTTTGCTGAAATAAGCATTTTCAAGCATTTTAGATCGTTTGAAATCGTTCAAATGGAGCGCAATATTAATAAAAACGGAGTAATAAAAATTGAGTCGTTTTGTGCTGTTACGCGTTAAGAAAAAATAGTTAAAGCTCAAAACGTGCTGTTTTTGCTAAAATAAGCATTTTCCAGCATTTTTAGATCGTTGAAATCGTTCCGATAGAAGCAATATGAATAAAAAACGAATAATAAAATTTCGTCGTTTTATGCTGTTTTACGCGTTAAAACGCAGATTAAAAGCTCAAAACGTGCTGTTTTTGCTAAAATAAACATTTTCTAGCATTTTAGATCGTTGAAATCGTTTAAATAGAAGCAATATTAATAAAAAACGAATAATAAAATTCGTCATTTTATGCTGTTTTACGCGTTAAACGCAGATTAAAAGCCAAAACGTGCTGTTTTAGCACAAAATAAGCATTTCAAGCATTTTAGATCGTTGAAATCGTTCAAATAGAAGCAATATTAATAAAAACGAATAATGAAATTCGTCGTTTTTATGCTGTTTTACGCGTTAAAACGCAGATTAAAACTCAAAACGTGCTGTTTTCGCAAATAAGCATTTTCAAGCATTTTAGATCGTTAAATCGTTCAAATAGACGCAATATTAATAAAACGAATAATAAAAATTTCGTCGTTTTTATGCTGTTTTACGCGTTAAAACGCAGAATAAAACTCAAAACGTGCTGTTTTTTGCTAAAATTAAGCATTTTCAAGCATTTTAGATCGTTGGAAATCGTTCAAATAGAAGCAATATTAATAAAACGAATAATAAAAAATTCGTCGTTTTTGCTTTATGCTGTTTTTACGCGTTAAAACGCAGATTAAAGCTCAAAACGTGCTGTTTTTGCTAAAATAGGCATTTTCAGGCATTTTAGATCGTTTGAAATCGTTCAAATAGACGCAATATTAATAAAAACGAATAATAAAAAAATTCGTCGTTTTATGCTGTTTTACGTTAAAACGCAGATTAAGCTCAAAACATTAACTGTTTTGCTTAAATAAGCATTTTCAAGCATTTTAGATCGTTGAAATCGTTCCGTAGAAGCAATATTAGCAAAAACGAATAATAAAAAATTCGTCGTTTTTATGCTGTTTTGCACGTTAAAACGCAGATTAAAGCTCAAAACGTGCTGTTTTTTTGCTAAAATAAGCATTTTCAAGCATTTTAGATCGTTGAAATCGTTCAAATAGACGCAATATTAATAAAAACGAATAATAAAAATTCGTCGTTTTTATGCTGTTTTACGCGTTAAAACGCAGATTAAAACTCAAACGTGCTGTTTTTAACAAAATAAGCATTTTCAAGCATTTTAGATCGTTGAAATCGTTCAAATGCGGCAATATGAATAAAACAAATAATAAAATTTCGTCGTTTTTTATGCTGTTTTGCGCTTAAAACGCAGATTAAAGCTCAAAACGTGCTGTTTTGCTAAAATAAGCATTTTCAAGCATTTTAGATCGTTGAAATCATTCAAATAGACGCAATATTAATAAAACGAATAATAAAAAATTTCGTCGTTTTATGCTGTTTTACGCGTTAAAACGCTGATTAAACTCAAAAACGTGCTGTTTTGCTAAAATAAGCATTTTCAAGCATTTTATATCGTTGAAATCGTTCAAATAAAGTAATATGAGATAAAAAAACGAATAATAAAATGTGTCGTTTTTATGCTGTTTTACGCGTTAAAACGCAGATTAAAGCTCAAAACGTGCTGTTTTTGCACAAATAAGCATTTTCAAGCATTTTAGATCGTTGGAAATCGTTTAAATAGAAGCAATATTAATAAAAACGATTAATAAAAATTCGTCATTTTTTATGCTGTTTTGCGCGTTAAAAACGCAGATTAGCTCAAAACATTAACTGTTTTTGCTAAGAGTAAAGCATTTTCAGGCATTTTAGATCGTTGAAATCACGTTCAAATGGGCGCAGTAGTAATAAAAACGAATAATAAAATTTCGTCGTTTTTATGCTGTTTTACGCGTTAAAACGCAGAATAAAGCTCAAAACGTGCTGTTTTACGCTAAAATAAGCATTTTCAAGCATTTTAGATCGTTGAAATCGTTCAAATAGAAGCAATATTAATAAAAACGAATAATAAAAAATTCGTCGTTTTTATGCTGTTTTACGCGATGAAACGCCAGATTAAAGCTCCAAAACGTGCTGTTTTTGCTAAAATAAGCATTTTCAAGCATTTTAGATCGTTGAAATCGTTCAAATAGACGCAATATTAATAAAAAACGAATAATAAAAATTCGTCGTTTTTATGCTGTTTTACGCCAAAACGCAGATTAAAGCTCAAAACGTGCTGTTTTTTGCACAAAATAAAGCATTTTCAAGCATTTTAGATCCGTTGAAATCATTTCAAATAGAAGCAATATGAATAAAAACAAATAATAATAAAATTTCGTCGTTTTTATGCTGTTTTACGCGTTAAAACGCAGATTAGAAAAACGTGCTGTTTTTGCTGAAATAAGCATTTCCAAGCATTTTAGATCGTTGAAATCGTTCAAATAGACGCAATATTAATAAAAACGGAATAATAAAAAGAATTTCGTCGTTTTTATGCTGTTTTACGCGTTAAAACGCAGAATAAAGCTCAAAACGTGCTGTTTTTGCTAAAATAAACATTTTCAAGCATTTTAGATCGTTGAAATCGTTCAAATAGACGCAATATTAATAAAAACGAATAATAAAATTCGTCGTTTTTATGCTGTTTACGCGTTAAAACGCAGATTAAAGCTCAAAACGTGCTGTTTTGCTTTAAAGTAAGCATTTTCAAGCATTTTAGATCGTTGAAATCGTTCAAATAGACATAATATTAATAAAAGCAGATAATAAAAATTCGTCGTTTTATGCTGTTTTAACGTTAAAACGCAGTTAAAAGCTCAAAACGTGCTGTTTTGCTAAAATTAGCATTTTCAAGCATTTTAGATCGTTGAAATCGTTCAAATAGAAGCAATATTAATTAAAACGAATAATAAAAATTCGTCGTTTTATGCTGTTTTACGCCCGTTAAAACGCAGATTAAAGCTCAAAACGTGCTGTTTTGCTAAAATAAGCATTTTTCAAGCATTTTAGATCGTTGAAATCATTCAAATAGACGCAATATTAATAAAACGAATAATAAAAATTTCGTCGTTTTATGCTGTTTACGCGTTAAAACGCTGATTAAAGCTCAAAACGTGCTGTTTTTGCTAAAATAAGCATTTTCAAGCATTTTATATCGTTGAAATCGTTCAAATAGAAGCAATATTAATTAAAAACGAATAATAAAAATTTCGTCGTTTTATGCTGTTTTACGCGTTAAAACGCAGATTAAAGCTCAAAACGTGCTGTTTGCTAAAATAAGCATTTCAGCATTTTGAATCGTTGAGGAAATCGTTTAAATAGAAGCAATATTAATAAAAACGATTAATAAAAATTCGTCATTTTTATGCTGTTTACGCGTTAAAACGCAGATTAAAACTCAAAACGTGCTGTTTTGCTAAAATAAACATTTTCAAGCATTTTAGATCGTTGAAATCGTTCAAATAGACGCAATATTAATAAAAACGAATGTAAAATTTCGTCGTTTTTTTATGCTGTTTTACGCGTTAAAACGCAGAATAAAGCTCAAACGTGCTGTTTTGCTAAAATAAGCATTTTCAAGCATTTTAGATCGTTGAAATCGTTCAAATAGAAGCAATATTAATAAAAACGAATAATAAAAATTCGTCGTTTTATGCTGTTTTACGCGATGAAACGCAGATTAAAAGCACCAAAACGTGCTGTTTGCTAAAATAAGCATTTTCAAGCATTTTAGATCGTTGAAATCGTTCAAAATAGACGCAATATTAATAAAAACGAATAATAAAATTTCGTCGTTTTTTTATGCTGTTTTGCGCGTTAAAACGCTGATTAAAGCTCAAAACGTGCTGTTTTTGCTAAAATTAGCATTTCAAGCTTTTAGATCGTTGAAATCGTTCCAAATAGACGCAATATTAATAAAACGAATAATAAAAAATTTGTCATTTTATGCTGTTTCGTTAAAACGCAGATTAAAGCTCAAAACGTGCTGTTTTTGCTAAAATAACATTTTTCAAGCATTTTATATCGTGAAATCGTTCAAATAGAAGCAATATTAATAAAAAACGAATAATAAAAATTTCGTCGTTTTATGCTGTTTACGCGTTAAAACGCAGATTTAAAACTCGGGACGTGCTGTTTTTTTTTGCGCAAAATAGGCATTTTCAAGCATTTTAGATCGTTGAAATCGTTCAAATAGACGCAATATTAATAAAACGAATAATAAAATTTCGTCGTTTTATGCTGTTTTACGCGTTAAAACGCAGATTAAGCTCAAACGTGCTGTTTTGCCATAATAAGAATTTTCAAGCATTTTAGATCGTTGAAATCGTTCAAATGAAGCAATATTGTAAAAACGAATAATAAAAATTCGTCGTTTTATGCTGTTTTACGCGTTAAAACGCAGATTAAAAACTCAAAACGTGCTGGCACGCTTTCAAATAAGCATTTCAAGCATTTTAGATCGTTAAATCGTTTAAATAGAAGCAATATTAATAAAAACGAATAATAAAAATTCGTCATTTTTATGCTGTTTACGCGTTAAAAACGCGATTAAAGCTCAAAACGTGCTGTTTTGGCACAAAATAGCATTTTCAAGCATTTTAGATCGTTGAAATCGTTCAAATAGACGCAATATTAATAAAAACGAATAATAAAAATTTCGTCGTTTTTATGCTGTTTTACGCGTTAAAACGCAGAATAAAGCTCAAAACGTGATGTTTGCTAAAGTAAGCATTTTCAAGCATTTTATATCGTTGAAATCGTTCAAATAGACGCAATATTAATAAAAACGAATAATAAAAAATTCGTCGTTTTATGCTGTTTACGCGTTAAAACGCAGATTAAGCTCAAAACGTGCTGTTTTTTGCTAAAATAAGCATTTTCAAGCATTTTAGATCGTTGAAATCGTTCAAATAGAAGCAATATTAATAAAAAACAGATAATAAAAAATTCGTCGTTTTTATGCTGTTTTACGCGTTAAAACGCAGATTAAAGCTCAAAACGTGCTGTTTTGCTAAAATAAGCATTTTCAAGCATTTTAGATCGTTGAAATCGTTCAAATAGACGCAATATTAATAAAAAACGAATAATAAAAATTTCGTCGTTTTTATGCTGTTTTACGCGTTAAAACGCTGATTAAAGCTCAAAACGTGATGTTTTGCTAAAATAAGCATTTTCAGAAGCATTTTAGATCGTTGAAATCGTTCAAATAGAAGCAATATTAATAAAACGAATAATAAAAAATTCGTCGTTTTTTATGCTGTTTTACGCGTTAAAACGCAGATTAAAGCTCAAAACGTGCTGTTTTGCTTACAAAATAAGCATTTTCAAGCATTTTACATCGTTGAAATCGTTCAAATAGAAGCAATATGAATAAAAACGAATAATAAAAATTTCGTCGTTTTATGCTGTTTTACGCATTAAAACGCGATTAAAGCTCAAAACGTGCTGTTTTTGCTAAAATAAGCATTTTCAAGCATTTTAGATCGTTGAAATCGTTCAAATAGACGCCAATATTAATAAAAGCAGATAATAAAATTTCGTCGTTTTATGCTGTTTTACGCGTTAAAACGCTGATTAAAACTCAAAACATTGATGTTTTGCTAAAAGTAAGCATTTTCAAGCATTTTATATCGTTGAAATCGTTCAAATAGACGCAATATTATTAATAAAAACGAATAATAAAATTCGTCGTTTTTTATGCTGTTTTACGCGTTAAAACGCAGATTAAAGCTCAAAACGTGCTGTTTTGCTAAAATAAACATTTTCAAGCATTTTAGATCGTTGAAATCGTTCAAATAGAAGCAATGTGTAAAACGAATAATAAAAATTCGTCGTTTTATGCTGTTTTACGCGTTAAAACGCAGATTAAACTCAAAACGTGCTGTTTTGCTAAAATAAGCATTTTCAAGCATTTTAGATCGTTGAAATCGTTCAAATAGACGCAATATTAATAAAAAACGAATAGTAAAAATTCGTCGTTTTATGCTGTTTACGCGTTAAAACGCAGATTAAGCTCAAAACGTGCTGTTTTGCTTCGATAAAGCATTTTTCAGCATTTAGATCGTTGAAATCGTTCCGATAGAAGCAATATTAATAAAACGAATAATAAAAAATTCGTCGTTTTTTATGCTGTTTTACGCGTTAAAACGCAGATTAAAGCTCAAAACGTGCTGTTTTTTGCTAAAATAAGCATTTTCAAGCATTTTAGATCGTTGAAATCGTTCAAATAGAAGCAATATTAATAAAAAACGAATAATAAAAATTCGTCGTTTTATGCTGTTTACGCGTTAAACGCAGATTAAGCTTAAACGTGCTGTTTTGCTACAAATAGGCATTTTCAAGCATTTTAGATCGTTGAAATCGTTCAAATAGACGCAATATTAATAAAAAACGAATAATAAAAATTCGTCGTTTTTATGCTGTTTTACGCGTTAAACGCAGATTAAAACTCAAAACGTGTATTTAGCTAAAATAAGCATATTCAAGCATTTTAGATCGTTGAAATCGTTCAAATAAACAATATTAATAAAAACGAATAATAAAAATTCGTCGTTTTTATGCTGTTTACGCGCGTTAAACGCAGATTAAAGCTCAAAACGTGCTGTTTTTGCTAAAATAAGCATTTTCAAGCATTTTAGATCGTTTGAAATCGTTCAAATAGACGCAATATTAATAAAAACGAATAATAAAAATTCGTCGTTTTATGCTGTTTACGCGTTAAACGCAGATTAAAGCTCAAAACGATGCTGTTTTAGCACAAAATAAAGCATTTTCAAGCATTTTAGATCGTTGGCGTTCAAATAGAAAACGGTAATATAAAAACGAATACTAAAATTATGCTGTTTTACGCGTTAAAACGCAGATTAAAGCTCAAAACGTGCTGTTTTGCTAAAATAAGCATTTTTCAAGCATTTTAGATTGTTGAAATCGTTTTAAATAAACAATATTAATAAAAAAACGAATAATAAAAATTCGTCATTTTTATGCTGTTTTACGCGTTAAAACGCAGATTAAGGCTCAAAACGTGCTGTTTTAACAAAATAAGCATTTTCAAGCACTTTAGATCCCGTTGAAATCGTTCAAATAGACGCAATATTAATAAAAACGAATAATAAAAAATTTCGTCGTTTTTTATGCTGTTTTACGCGTTAAAACGCAGATTAAAGCTCAAAACGTGCTGTTTTTGCTAAAATAAGCATTTGCAAGCGGTGCAGATCGTTGAAATCACGTTCAAATAGACGCAATATTACTAAAAACGAATAATAAAAATTCGTCGTTTTTTATGCTGTTTACGCACGTTAAAACGCAGATTAAAACTCAAAACGTGATGTTTTGCTAAAATAAGCATTTTTCAAACATTTTAGATCGTTTAAAATCATTTCAAATAGACGCAATATTAATAAAAACGAATAATAAAAAATTTCGTCGTTTTTTATGCTGTTTTACGCGTTAAAACGCAGAATAAATAAAACGTGCTGTTTTGCTAAAATAAGCATTTTCAAGCATTTTTAGATCGTTGAAATCGTTCAAATAGAAGCAATAATGTCTAAAAAACGAATAATAAAAAATTCGTCGTTTTTATGCTGTTTTACGCGTTAAAACGCAGATTAAAGCTCAAAACGTGCTGTTTTTGCTAAAATAGAGCATTTTCAAGCATTTTAGATCGTTGAAATCGTTCAAATAGACGCAATATTAATAAAAACGAATAATAAAAAATTCGTCGTTTTATGCTGTTTTACGCTAAAACGCAGATTAAACTCAAAACGTGCTGTTTTGTAAATAAGCATTTTCAAGCATTTTAGATCGTTAAATCGTTTCAAATAAAACAATATTAATAAAACGAATAATAAAAAATTCGTCGTTTTATGCTGTTTACGCGTTAAAACGCAGATTAAAGCTCAAACATGCTGTTTGCTAAAATAAGCATTTTTCAAGCATTTTTAGATCGTTGAAATCGTTCAAATAGACGCAATATTAATAAACGAATAATAAAAATTCGTCGTTTTATGCTGTTTTACGCGTTAAACGCAGATTAAAGCTCAAAACGTGCTGTTTTTGCTAAATAAACATTTTCAAAAGCATTTTAGATCGTTGAAATCGTTCAAATAGAAGCAATATGAATAAAAAACCGATAATAAAATTTCGTCGTTTTATGCTGTTTTGCGCGTTAAAACGCAGATTAAAGCTCAAAACGTGCTGTTTTTCGCACAAAATAAGCATTTTTCAAGCATTTTAGATTGTTGAAATCGTTTAAATAGAAGCAATATTAATAAAAAACAGATAATAAAAATTCGTCATTTTTATGCTGTTTTACGCGTTAAAACGCAGTTAAAGCTCAAAACGTGCTGTTTTGCTAAAATAAGCATTTTCAAGCATTTTAGATCTTTGAAATCGTTCAAATAGACGCAATATTAATAAAAACGAATAATAAATTTGTCGTTTTATGCTGTTTTACGCGTTAAAACAGAATAAAACTCAAAACATGCTGTTTTGCTAAAATAAGCATTTTCAAGCATTTTAGATCGTTGAAATCGTTCAAATAGAAGCAATATTAAAAAACGAATAATAAAAATTCGTCGTTTTATGCTGTTTTACGCGATGAAACGCAGATTAAAACTCAAAACGTGCTGTTTTGCTAAAATAAGCATTTTCAAGCATTTTAGATCGTTGAAATCGTTCAAATAGACGCAATATTAATAAAAAACGAATAATAAAAATTTCGTCGTTTTTATGCTGTTTTACGCGTTAAAACGCTGATTAAAGAAAACTCAAAACGTGCTGTTTTGCTAAAATTAGCATTTTTCAAGCATTTTTAGATCGTTGGAAATCGTTCCAAATAGACGCAATATTAATAAAAACGAATAATAAAATTTGTCACATGCTGTTTTACGCGTTAAAACGCAGATTAAACTCAAAACATTAACATTTTTTGCTAAAATAAGCATTTCAAGCATTTTAGATCGTTAAAATCTACGTTCAAATAGAAGCAAAATTAATAAAAACGAATAATAAATTTCGTCGTTTTTATGCTGTTTTACGCGTTAAAACGCAGATTAAAGCTCAAAACGTGCTGTTTTTTTGCTTTAAAATAGACATTTTCAGCATTTTTAGATCGTTGAAATCGTTCAAATAGACGCAATAATGTAAAACGAATAATAAAATTTCGTCGTTTTTATGCTGTTTACGCGTTAAAACGCAGATTAAAGCTCAAAACGTGCTGTTTTGCTATAATAAGCATTTTTCAAGCATTTTGGAATCGTTGAAATCGTTTCAAATAGAAGCAATATTAATAAAAACGAATAATAAAATTCGTCGTTTTTATGCTGTTTTACGCGTTAAAACGCAGATTAAGCTCAAAACGTGCTGTTTTGCTAAAATAAACTCAAGCATTTTAGATCGTTGAAATCGTTTAAATAGAAGCAATATTAATAAAACGAATATAAAAAATTCGTCATTTTTATGCTGTTTTACGCGTTAAAACGCAGATTAAAGCTCAAAACGTGCTGTTTTGCTAAAAATAAACATTTTCAAGCATTTTTAGATCGTTTGAAATCGTTCAAATAGACGCAATATTAATAAAAAACGATCGTAAAAATTCGTCGTTTTATGCTGTTTTACGCGTTAAAACGCAGATTAAAGCTCAAATCGTGCTGTTTTTGCTAAATAAGCATTTTCAAGCATTTTAGATCGTTGAAATCGTTCAAATAGAAGCAATATTAATAAAACGAATAATGTAAAAAATTCGTCGTTTTATGCTGTTTTACGCGTTAAAACGCGTTAAACTCAAAACATTGCTGTTTGCTAAAATAAGCATTTGCAAGCATTTTAGATCGTTGAAATCGTTCAAATAGACGCAATATTACTAAAAACGAATAATACTTCGTCGTTTTATGCTGTTTACGCGTTAAAACACAGATTAAAAGCTCAAAACGTGATGTTTTGCGCGCACAAAATAAGCATTTTCAAGCATTTTAGATCGTTAAAATCGTTCAAATAGACGCAATATTAATAAAAACGAATAATAAAAATTTCGATGCGTTTTTTATGCTGTTTTACGCGTTAAAACGCAGAATAAAAACTCAAAACGTGCTGTTTTTTTGCTAAAAATAAGCATTTTCAAGCATTTTAGATCGTTGAAATCGTTCCGATAAAGCAATATTAATAAAAACGAATAATAAAAAAATTCGTCGTTTTTATGCTGTTTTACGCGTTAAAACGCAGATTAAGCTCAAAACGTGCTGTTTTGCTAAAATAGGCATTTTTCAAGCATTTTAGATCGTTGAAATCGTTTCCAAATAGACGCAATAATGTAAAACGAATAATAAAAATTCGTCGTTTTATGCTGTTTTACGCGTTAAACGCAGATTAAGCTCAAAACGTGCTGTTTTGCTTAAATAAGCATTTTCAAGCATTTTTAGATCGTTGAAATCGTTCGATAGAAGCAATGGTAATAAAAACGAATAATAAAAATTCGTCGTTTTTATGCTGTTTTACGCGTTAAAACGCAGATTAAAGCTCAAAACGTGCTGTTTTGCTAAATAAACATTTTCAAGCATTTTAGATCGTTGGAAATCGTTCAAATAGACGCAATATTAATAAAAACGAATAAAATTCGTCGTTTTATGCTGTTTACGCGTTAAAACGCAGATTAAAGCTCAAAACGTGCTGTTTTGCTAAAATAAGCATTTTCAAGCATTTTAGATCGTTGAAATCGTTCAAATAGAAGCAATATTAATAAAAACGCACAATAAAAATTCGTCGTTTTATGCTGTTTTACGCGTTAAACGCAGGATTAAAAGCTCAAAACGCGCTGTTTTGCTAAAATAGGCATTTTCAAGCATTTTAGATCGTTGAAATCGTTCAAATAGACGCAATATTAATAAAAAACGAATAATAAAAATTCGTCGTTTTTATGTTGTTTTACGCGTTAAAACGGCAGATTAGTGCTCAAACGTGCCGCTTTGCTTAAATAAGCATTTTCAAGCATTTTAGATCGCTTAAATTGTCTAAATAGAAGCAATATTAATAAAAACGAATAATAAAAATTCGTCGTTTTATGCTGTTTTACGCGTTAAAACGCAGATTAAGCTCAAACGTGCTGTTTTGCTAAAATGTAAGCATTTTCAAGCATTTTAGATCGCTGAAATCGTTCAACAGACGCAATATAATAAAACGAATAATAAAAATTCGTCGTTTTATGTTGTTTTACGCGTTAAAACGCAGACAAGCTCAAAACGTGCTGTTTTGCTAAAATAAGCATTTTCAAGCATTTTAGATCGTTGAAATCGTTCAAATAGAAGCAATATGAATAAAAAAACAAATAATAAAAATTTCGTCGTTTTATGTTGTTTTACGCGTTAAAACGCAGATTAAAGCTCAAAACGCTGTTTTGCTAAAATAAGCATTTTCAAGCATTTTAGATTGTTGAAATCGTTTAAATAGAAGCAATATTAATAAAAACGAATAATAAAATTCGTCATTTTATGCTGGTTTTACGCGTTAAAACGCAGATTAAAGCTCAAAACGTGCTGTTTTTGCTAAAATAAGCATTTTCTAAGCATTTAGATCGTTGGAAATCGTTCAAATAGACGCAATATTAATAAAAACGAATAATGTACCTCTGTCGTTTTTATGTTGTTTTACGCGTTAAAACGCAGAATAAAGCTCAAACGTGCTGTTTTATGCTAAAATAAGCATTTCAAGACGCAGATCGTTGAAATCGTTCAAATAGAAGCAATATAATAAAACGAATAATAAAAATTCGTCGTTTTACGCTGTTTCCACGCGATGAAACGCAGATTAAAGCTCAAAACGTGCTGTTTTGCTAAATAAGATTTTCAAGCATTTTAGATCGTTGAACTGTTCAAATAGACGTTACTATTAATAAAAAACGAATAATAAAAAATTTCGTCGTTTTATGCTGTTTTACGCGTTAAACGCTGATTAAAGCTCAAAACGTGCTGTTTTGCTAAAATTAGCATTTTCAAGCATTTTAGATCGTTGAAATCGTTCAACAGACGCAATATTAATAAAAACGAATAATGTGCGTGTGTCGTTTTTATGCTGTTTTACGCGTTAAAACGCAGATTAAAAGCTCAAACGTGCTGTTTTGCTAAAATAAGCATTTTCAAGACGATCGTTGAAATCGTTCAAATAGAAGTACATTAATAAAAACGCACAAAAATTCTGTCAGCGGCGTTTTACGCACCGACAAAGCTCAAACGTGCTGTTTTGCTAAAATAAGCATTTTCAAGCATTTTAGATCGTTGAAATCGTCTCGCCAACAGACGCACATTAATAAAAACGAATAACAAAATTTCGTCGTTTTTATGCTGTTTTTACGCAAGCGTAAACGCAACAAAGCCAAACGCGCTGTTTTGCTAAAATAAGCATTTTCAAGCATTTTAGATCGTTGAAATCGTTCAAATAGACGCAATATTAATAAAACGGAATAATAAAATTTTGCCGTTTTATGCTGTTTTACGCGTTAAAAACGCAGATTAAAGCTCAAATCGCGTTTGTTTTACAAAATACGCATTTTCAAGCATTTTAGATCGTTGAAATCGTTCAAATAGAAGCAATATTAATAAAAAAAACGAATAATAAAAATTGCCGTTTTTATGTTGTTTTACGCGTTAAAACGCAGATTAAAGCTCAAAACGCTGTTTTGCTAAAATACATTTGCAAGCATTTTAATCGTTGAAACGTTCAAATAGACGGCTGGTTACTAAAAACGAATAATAAAAATTCGTCGTTTTTATGTTGTTTTACGCGTTGTAAAACGCAGATTTTGCGCCCAAAATCGCATGTTTGCTAAAATAAGCATTTTCTGCCATTTTGTAGATCGTTAGTAACCGTTCAAATAGGCGCAATATTAATAAAAACGAATAATAAAAATTTCGTCGTTTTATGTTGCCTACGCGTTAAAAACGCAGAATAAAAGCCTTCAAAACGTGCTGTTTTGCTAAAATAGTACGCTACTTTAACGCGAAATCGTTCAAATAGAAGCAATATTAATAAAAACGAATAACAAAAATTCGTCGTTTTATGCTGTTTTACGCGTTAAAACGCAGATTAAAAGCTCAAACGTAAGCCGCCTGGTATGCTAAAATAGGCATTTTCAAGCATTTTAGATCGTTGAAACTGTTCAAATAGACGCAATATTAATAAAAACGAATAATAAAAAATTCGTCGTTTCTGAGGCTGCTTTCATGTTTAAACGATAAAGCTCAAAACGTGCTGTTTTGCTTAAATAAGCATTTTCAAGCATTTTAGATCGTTGAAATCGTTCAAATAGAAGCACATTAATAAAACGAATAATAAAAATCGTCGTTTATACGGTTTTACGCGTTAAAAACGCAGATTAAAGCTCAAAACGTAGCCGTTTTATAAAATGCTATTTCGCTACCTTTTAGATCAAGCAACGTTCAAATAGACGCAATATTAATAAAAACGAATAATAAAAATTCGTCGTTTTATGCTTTTCGTTTTACGCGTTAAAACGCATTAAAGCTCAAAACGTGCTGGTTTTGCTAAAAATAAGCATTTTCAAGAGCATTTTAGATCGTTGAAATCTCGTTCCAAAATAGAAGCAATATGAATAAAACAAATAATAAAAATTCTCACGTTTTATGTTTACGCGTTAAAACGCAGATTAAAGCTCAAAACGTGCTGTTTTGCTAAAATAAGCATTTTCAAGCATTTTAGATTGTTGAAATCGTTTAAATATAGGCTTACATTAATAAAAACGAATAATAAAATCTGCCATTTTATGCTGTTTTACGCGCTAAAACGCAGATTAAAAGCTCAAACGCTGTTTTGCTAAAATAAGCATTTTCAAGCATTTATCTTTTGAAATCTGGTTCAAATACGCATTATTAATAAAAACGAATAATAAAAATCTTTGTCGTTTTATGCTGTTTTACGCGTTAAAACGCAAATAAAGCTCAAAACGTGCTGTTTCTATAAAATACATTTTCAAGCATTTTAGATCAAGCTGAAATCGTTCAAATAGAAGCGGCTAAAAACGAATAATAAAAAATCTGTCGTTTTATGCTGTTTTACGCGATGAAACGCAGATTAAAGCTCAAAACGTGCTGTTTTGCTAAATAAGCATTTTCAAGCATTTTAGATCGTTGAAATCACCGTTCAAATAGACGGCGAATACCAAAACGAATAATAAAATTCGCCGTTTTAGTTGTTTTACGCGTTAAAATCGCTGATTAAAGCTCAAAAACGTGCTAGTTTCGCTGTACTAGTACTTTTCAAGCATTTTAGATCGTTGAAATCGTTCAAATAGACGCAATATTAATAAAAACGAATAATAAAATTTGTCGTTTTATGCTGTTTTACGTTAAAACGTGATTAAAAGCTCGTAAACGTGCTGTTTTGCTAAAATGAAGCATTTCAGCGACGTAGATCGTTAAAATCAAGTCTAAATAGAAGCAAAATTAATAAAAACGAATAATAAAAATTTCGTCGTTTTATGCTGTTTACGCGTTAAAACGCAGATTAAAGCTCAAAATGCCGTTTTGCTAAAATTAGGCGCATTTTCAAGCATTTTAGACTGTTGAAACGCCCAAATAGACGTGCACATTAATAAAACGAATAATAAAAATTTCTGTCGTTCTGAAGTCGTTTTACGCTTAAAACGTGATGAAAAGCTCAAAACGTGCTGTTTTGCTATAATAAGTGCATTTCGCTAATTTTAGATCGTTAAAATCGTCTTCAAATAGAAGCAATATTAATAAAAACGAATAATAAAAATTCGTCGTTTTATGCTGTTTTACGCGTTAAAACGCATTGTGCTCAAACGCGCTGTTTTGCTATAAAATACTTAAGCATTTTAGATCGTTGAAATCGTTTAAATAGTAGCTACATTAATAAAAACGAATAATAAAAAATTCGTCATTTTTATGCTGTTTTACGCGTTAAAACGCAGATTAAAAGCTCAAAACGTGCTGTTTTGCTAAAATAAGCATTTCGCGATTTTAACGCCGAAATCGTCTGGCCAGACGCAATATTAATAAAAACGAATCGTGTAAATTCGTCGCTTTGAGTGTTGTTTTACGCGTTAAAACGCAGATTAAAGCTCAAATCGTGCTGTTTTGCTAAAATAAGCATTTTCTAAGCATTTTAGATCGTTGAAATCATCGTTCAACAGAAGGTTAATAAAACGAATAATAAAAAATTCGTCGTTTTATGCTGTTTTACGCGTTAAAACGTAGATTATGCTCAAAACGTGCTGTTTTGCTAAAATAAGCATTTGCGTTATTTTAGATCGTTGAAATCGTTCAGCTTAGACGCACATTACTAAAAACGAATAATATGCAATCTGTCGTTTTGTTGTTTTACGCGTTAAACGCAGGATTAAAGCTCAAAACGTGATGCTCTTGCTAAAATAAGCATTTTCAAGCGATTTTAGATCGTTAAAAATCGTCAAATAGACGTACATTAATAAAAACGAATAATAAAAATTTCAGTCGTTTTATGCTGTTTTACGCGTTAAACGCAGAATAAAGCTCAAACGTGCTGTTTTACGTTAAAATACATTTTCAAGCATTTTTAGATCGTTGAAATCGTTCAAATAGTTAAATATTAATAAAAAACGAATAATAAAAATTCGTCGTTTTATGCCGCTTTACGCTAAAACGCAGATTAAAGCTCAAACGTGCTGTTTTGCTAAAATAGGCATTTTCAAGCATTTTAGATCGTTGAAATCGTTCAAATAGACGTAATATTAATAAAACGTGAATAATAAAAAATTCGTCGTTTTTATGTTGTTTTACGCGTTAAAACGCAGATTAAAGCTCAAAACGCGCTGTTTTGCTTTAAATAAGCATTTTCAAGCATTTTGTGATCGTTGAAATTCCGTTCAAATAGAAGCAATATTAATAAAAACGAATAATAAAAAATTCGTCGTTTTATGTTGCTCTTTACGCGTTAAAACGCAGATTAAAGCTCAAACCCGTGCCGCTTGCTAAAATAAGCATTTTCAAGCATTTCAGATCGTTGAAATCGTCAAATAGACGCAATATTAATAAAAACGAATAATAAAAATTCGTCGTTTTTATGTTGTTTACGCGTTAAACGCAGATTAAAGCTCAAAACGTAAAAGCTGTTTTGCTAAAAATAAAGCATTTTCAAGCATTTTAGATCGCTTTGTTCGCCCTAGAAGCAATATGAATAAAAACAAATAATAAAAATTTCGTCGTTTTATAAGCCAGTTTTACGCGTTAAACGCAGATTACCTCAAAACGTGCTGTTTTGCTAAAATAAGTATTTTCAAGCATTTTAGATTGTTGAAACTGCTTCTTAAATAGAAGCAATATTAATAAAAACGAATAATAAAAAATTCGTCATTTTTTATGCTGTTTTTACGCGTTAAAAACGCGCAGGATTAAAGCTCAAACGTGCTGTTTTGCTAAATAAGCATTTTCAAGCATTTTAGATCGTTGGAAATCGTCTCAAATAGACGCACATTAATAAAACGCGAATAATAAAAATTTCGTCGTTTTTATGTTGTTTTACGCGTTAAACGCAGAATAAAAGCTCCAAAACGTGTGCTGTTTTGCTAAAATAAGCATTTTCAAGCATTTTAGACGCTGAAATCGTTCAAACAAGCAATATTAATAAAAACGAATAATAAAAATTCGCTGTTTATGCTAATTTTACGCGATGAAACGCAGATTAAAAGCTCAAAACGTGCTGTTTGCTAAAATAAGCATTTCAAGCATTTCAGATCGTTGAAATCGTTCAACAGACGCAATATTAATAAAAAACGAATACAAAATTTGTCGTTTTATGCTGTTTCACGCTAAAACGCTGATTAAAGCTCAAAAACGCTGTTTTGCTAAAATTAGCATTTTCTTGGGCCACGCATCGCTGGAATCGTTCAAATAGACGTGCAATATTAATAAAAAAACGAATAATAAAATGTGTCGTTTTTATGTTTACGATGTTAAAACGCAGATTAAAAGCTCAAAACGTGCTGTTTTACAAAATACATTTTCGCCATTTGTGATCGTTGAAATCGTTCAACAGAAGCTAAATATTATAAAAAACGAATAATAAAAAATTCGTCGTTTTATGGGCTGTTTTACGCGCTAAAACGCAGATTAAAAGCTCAAAACGTGCTGTCTTGCTAAAATAAGTACGCATTTTAGATCGTTGAACTGTTCCAAATAGACGCAATATTAATAAAACGAATAATAAAAATTTCGTCGTTTTTATGTTGTTTTACGTTAAAACGCGGAATAAAAGCTCAAAACGTGCTGTTTTGCTAAAATAAGCATTTTCAAGCATTTGTAGGATCGTTGAAATCGTTCAAATAGACGCAATATTAATAAAAACGAATAATAAAAAATTCGTCGTTTTTATGCTGTTTTACGCGTTAAACGCAGACTAAAAGCTCAAAATCGCGCTGTTTTGCTAAAATAAGCATTTTCACATTTTTAGATCGTTGAAACGTTCAAAATAGACGCACATTAATAAAACGAAATAATAAAAAATTCGTCGTTTCATGCCGTTTCACGCGACGTTTCCAAAACGCGCCGCCAAACAGTACCCTGCTATTTTACGAACTGTTCAATAGAAGTAATATTACGAAAACGAATAATAAAAATCTCGTCGTTTTATGCCGTTTTACGTTAAAACGCATTCAAAGCTCAAACGTGCTGTTTTGCTAAAAATAAGCATTTTCAAGCATTTTAGATCGTTGGAAATTATCTGGGCCGACGCAATATTTAGCCAAAACCGAATAATAAAAATTCGTCGTTTTTATCCTGTTTTACGCGTTAAAACGCGCTGGATTAAAGCCTTCAAAACGTGATGCCGCGCTGTAAAATAAGCATTTTCAAGCATTTTATATCGCTGAAATCGTTCAAATAGATCGCAATACAACAAAAACGAATAATAAAAAATGTCGCTTGCTGCCTTTACGCGTTAAAACGCTGATTAAAGCTCAAAACGTGCTGTTTTGCTAAAATAAGCATTTTCAAGCATTTTAGATCGTTAAACTGTTCAACAGAAGCAATGAATAAAACGAATAATAAAAATTTGTCGTTTTATGCTGTTTACGCTAAAAACGCAGATTAAAGCTCTCAAAACGCTGTTTTGCTAAAATAAGCATTTTCAAGCATTTTAGATCGTTGAAATCGCTTAAATAGAAGCAATATTAATAAAACGATTAAATAAAAACGGTCATTTTATAAAGTGCTGTTTTACGCGTTAAACGCAGATTAAAGCTCAAAACGTGCTGTTTTGTTAAAATAAGCATTTTCAAGCATTTTAGATCGTTGAAATCGTTCAACAGACGCAATAATAATAAAAAACGAATAATAAAATTTCCGTCGTTTTATGTTGTTTTACGCGTTAAAACGCAGAATAAAGCTCAAAACGTGCTGTTTTGCTAAAATAAGCATTTTCAAGCATTTTAGATCGTTGAAATCGTTCAAATAGAAGCAATATATCAAAAAAAACGAATAATAAAAATCTTCGTCGTTTTCGCGCTGTTTTACGCGATGAAACGTATCAAAGCTCAAACGTGCTGTTTTGCTAAATAAGCATTTTCAAGCATTTTAGATCGTTGAAATCGTTCAAATAGACGCACATTAATAAAAACGAATAATAAAAATTCTACCGTTTTATGTTGTTTTACGCGTTAAACGCTGATTAAAGCTCAAAACGTGCTGTTTTGCTAAAATAAGCATTTTCAAGCATTTTAGATCGTTGACATCGTTCAAATAGAAGCAATATTAATAAAACACGAATAATAAAAATTCGTCGTTTTATGCTGTTTTACGCGTTAAAATCGCAGATTAAAGCTCAAAACGTGCTGTTTTGCTAAAATAAGCATTTTCAAGCATTTTAGATCGTTGAAAACGCCCAAATAGACGCAATATTACTGGAAAAACGAATAATAAAAATCTGTCGTTTTTATGCTGTTATCGCGTTAAAACGCAGATTAAAAGCTCAAAACGTGCTGTTTTGCTAAAATAAGCATTTTCACATTTTAGATCGTTGAAATCGTTCAAATAGCTATTAAGGAATAAAAAAAACGAATAATAAAATGCCGTTTTATGTTGTTTCCGCCGCGTTAAAACGCAGATTAAAGCTCAAACGTGCTGTTTTGCTAAAATAAAGTTAATTTTCAAGCATTTTAGATTGCTGAAATCGTTTAAATAGAAGCAATATTAATAAAACGAATAATAAAAATCACCTGTCATTTTATGTTGTTTTACGCGTTAAAACGTAGATTAAAAGCTCAAACGTGCTGTTTTGCTAAAATAAGATTTTCAAGCATTTCCAGATCTTTTAAAATCGTTCAAATAGACGCAATATTAATAAAAACGTGAATAATAAAAATCTTTGTCGTTTTTATGCTGTTTTACGCGTTAAACGCTAAGAATGTAAAGCTCTCAAAACGTGCTGTTTTGCTAAAATAAGCATTTTCAAGCATTTTAGATCGTTGAAATCGTTCAAATAGAAGTAATATTAAAAACGAATAATAAAAATCTGGCCGTTTTATGCTGTTTTACGCGATGAAACGTGATTAAAGCCTCAAAACGTGCTGTTTCGCCAAAATAAGCATTTTCAAGTACGATCGCTGAAATCGTTCAAATAGACGCAATATTATCAAAAAAACGAATAATAAAAATTTCGTCGTTTTATATTGTTTTACGCGTTAAAACGCTGATTAAAGCTCAAACGTGCTGTTTCCATAAAAATTAGCATTTTCTACATTTTAGATCGCTGGAAATCGTCAAATAGACGCAATATTAATAAAAACGAATAATAAAAAATTTGTCGTTTTATGCTGTTTCACGCGTTAAACGCAGATTAAAAGCCTTCAAACGCTGTTTTGCTAAAATAGGTATTGCCATTTTAGATCGTTGAAATCGTTCAACAGACGCACATTAATAAAAACGAATAATAAAAATTTCGCTGTCGTTTTATGCTGTTTTACGCGTTAAAAACGCAGATTGCTCAAAACGTGCTAAAGTTTTGCTATAATAAGCATTTTCAAGCATCGATCAAGCTGAAATCGCTCAAATAGAAGCAATATTAATAAAAACGAATAATAAAAAATCTGCTGTTTTATGCTGTTTTACGCGTTAAAACGCTTATCAAGCTCAAACGCTGTTTTGCTAAAATAAGCATTTTCAAGCATTTTAGATCGTTGAAATCGTTCAAACAGACGCAATATTAATAAAACGAATAATAAAAAATTTCGTCGTTTTATAAGTTGTTTTACGCGTTAAAACGCTGATTAAAGCTCAAAACGTGCTGTTTGCTGCACAAGCATTTTCAAGCATTTTTAGATCGTTGAAATCGTTCAACAGAAGGCCATTAATAGAAAACGAATAATAAAAATTCTGCCGTTTTATGCTGTTTTACGCGTTAAAACGCAGATTAAAAGCTCAAACGCTGTTTTGCTAAAACAGGCATTTTCAAGCATTTTAGATCGTTGAAATCGTTCAAATAGATCGCAATATTAATAAAAACGAATAATAAAAATTTCGTCGTTTCATGTTGTTTTACGCGTTAAAACGCAGGATTAAAAGCTCAAAACGTGCTGGTTTTGCTGTAATAAGCATTTTCAAGCATTTTAGATCGTTGAACCGTTCAAATAGAAGCAATATTAATAAAACGAATAATAAAAATTCGTCGTTTCTATGTTGTTTTACGCGTTAAAACGCAAATTAAAAGCTCAAAACGGTGCTGCGTTTTGCTAAAATAAGCATTTTCAAGCATTTTAGATCGTTGAAAATCGTTTAAATAGAAGCAATATTAATAAAAACGGAATAATAAAAATTCGTCATTTTATGCTGTTTTACGCGCGTTAAAACGCAGATTAAAAGCTCAAACGTGCTGTTTTGCTAAAAATAAGTATTTCAAGCATTTTAGATCGTTGAAATCGTTCAAATAGACGTGCAGATAATAAAACGAATAGTAAAAATTCGCCGTTTTTATGCTGTTTTACGCGTTAAAACGCAGATTAAAGCTCAAATCGTGCTGTTTTGCTAAAATAAGCATTTTCAAGCATTTTTTAGATCGTTGAAATCGTTCAAATAGCCAATATTACTAAAACGAATAATAAAATTGTCGTTTTATACGTTTACGCTAAAACGCAGATTAAAGCTCAAAAACGCTGTTTTGCTAAAATAAGCATTTTCGCGCATTTTAGATCGTTGAAATCGTCTACCAGACGCAATATTACTAAAAAACGAATAATAAAAATTCTGTCGTTTTATGTTGTTTTACGCATTAAACGCCGGATTAAAGCTCAAAACGTGATGTTTTGCTAAAATAAGCATTTTCAAGCATTTTAGATCGTTGAAATCGTTCAAATAGACGCATTAATAAAAACGAATAATAAAAATTAGTCGTTTTTTATGCTGTTTTACGCGTTAAAACGCAGATTAAAGCTCAAAACGTGCGTTTTGCTAAAATAAGCATTGCAAGCATTTTTTGATCGTTGAAATCGTTCAAATAGACGCAAATTACTAAAACGAATAATAAAAAATCGCGTTTTATGCTGTTTTACGCGTTAAAAACGCAGATAAACTCAAAAACGTGATGTTTTGCAAAATAAGCATTTTCAAGCATTTTAGATCGTTAAAATCGTTCAAATAGACGCAATATTAATAAAACGAATATAAAAATTTCGCTGTTTTATGCTGTTTTTCCCTTAAAACGCAGAATAAACTCAAAACGTGCTGTTTTTTCTGAAATAAGCATTTTTAAGCATTTAGATGTGAAATCGTTCAAATAGAAACAATATTAATAAAACGATAATAAAATTCGTCGTATGCTGTTTTACCGTAAAAACGCAGATTAAAGCTCAAAACGTCTGTTTTGCAAAATAGGCATTTTCAAGCATTTTAGATCGTTGAAATCGTTCCAGACGCAATATTAATAAAACGAATAATAAATTCGTCGTTTTTATGCTGTTTTACGCGTTAAAAACGAGATTAAAGCTTTAAAACGTTGTTTTGCTTAAATAAGCATTTTCAAGCATTTTGAAACGTTAAATCGTTCAAATAAACTATTTAAAAAAAAAAAAAAAACGGTTTTTTTTTTTAAAAAAAAAAAAAAGGTTTTTTCCCGGGTTTTTAAAAAAAAAAATTTAAAAAAATTTTTTCAAAAAATTTTAAAAAACCCAAATTTAAAAAATTTAAAAAAAAATTTTTTTTTTTTTTTTTAAAAAATTTTTTTTTTTTTTGAAAAAACCCAAAAAAAATTTTTTTTTAAAAAATTTAAAAAAATTTTAAAAAATTTTAAAAAACCCAAAAAAAAATTTTTTTTTAAAACCTTTTTTTTTGGGGGTTTTAAAAAAAAAAAAAAATTTTTTTGTTAAAAAAATTTTTTTTTTTAAAAAAATTTTAAAAAAACGTTTTTTTTTTAAAAAATTTTTTTTTCCTTTTTAAAAAAAAATTTAAATTTTTTTGTTAAAAAAAAAATTTTTCAAAAAAAAAAAAAGAAATTTTTTTTTTAAAAAAAAAAAAAAAAGGGTTTTTTTTGGGGGTTTTTTTTTTAAAAAAAAAAAATTTTTTTGAAAATTTAAAAAAAAATTTTTTTTTTTTTTAAAAAAAAAAATTTTTTTTAAAAATTTTTTAAAAGGTTAAAAAAAAAACCCCTTTTTTTTTTAAAAAAAAAAAAATTTTTTTTTTAAAAAAAATTTTAAAAAATTTTTTTTTTTTTAAAAAAAAATTTTTTTTAAAAAAAAAAAAAAAATTTTTTTTTTTTAAAAGGCCCAAAATTTTTTTTTTCCCTTTTTTAAAAAAAAATTTTTTCTTTTTAAAAATTTTTTTTAAAAAAATTTTTAAAAACCAAAAAAAAAACGTTTTTTTTTTTAAAAAATTTTAAAAAAAATTTTTTTTAAAAAAAAATTTTTTTAAAAAAAAACAAAATTTAAAAAAATTTTTTTTTTTTTTTTAAAAAAAAAAACCAAAATAAAAATTTCCCTTTTTTTTTTAAAAAAACCCCAAAAAAAGTCGGGGTTTTTTTTTAAAAAAAATTTAAAAAAATTTTAAAATTTTTTTTTTTTTTAAAAAAAAAAAAATTAAAAATTTTTTTTGTTTTTAAAAAAAAAAAACCCTTTTTTTTTTCCAAAAAAGCAATTTTAAAAAAAAAAAAATTTTTTTTTTTTTTCTTTTTTAAAAAAAATTAAAAAAAATTTTTTTTTTGTTTTAAAAGGCCCTTTTTTAAAAAAACCCCCCAAAAAAAATTTTAAAAAAAAAAAAATTTTGTTTTTTGGTTTTTTTAAAAAAAATTAAAAAAATTTTTTTTTGTTTAAAAGGGAAAAAAAAAAAAGGGGTTTTTTAAAAAAAAAAATTTTAAAAAATTTTAGATCGTTGAAATTCGTTCAAATAGACGCAATATTAATAAAAAAAGGGAAAAATAAAAAAAATTTGTCGTTTTTATGCTGTTTTTCCCGTTAAAACGCAGGGGGAAAAAACTCAAAACGTGCTGTTTTTTCTAAAATAAAACATTTTCGCAAATTTTTGATCGTTAAAAAACCCTTCAAATAGACGCAATATTAATAAAAAAAGAATAATAAAAAATTGCCCTTTTTAAAGCTGTTTTACGCGTTAAAACGCAGATTAAAACTCAAAACGTGCTGTTTTGCTAAAATTAGCATCTTCAAGCATTTTAGATCGTTGAAATCGTTCAAATAGAAGCAATATGAATAAAAACGAATAATAAAAATTTTTTCGTTTTATGCTGTTTTACGCGTTAAAACGCAGATTAAAGCTCAAAACGTGCTGTTTTGCTAAAATAAGCATTTTTAAGCATTTTAGATCGTTGAAATCGTTTAAATAGAAGCAATATTAATAAAAACGATTAATAAAAATTCGTCATTTTTATGCTGTTTTACGCGTTAAAACGCAGATTAAAGCTCAAAACGTGCTGTTTTGTTAAAATAAGCATTTTCAAGCATTTTAATCGTTGAAATCGTTCAAATAGACGCAATATTAATAAAAACGAATAATAAAAATTTCGTCGTTTTATGCTGTTTTACGCGTTAAAACGCAGAATAAAAACTCAAAACGTGCTGTTTTTGCTAAAATAAGCATTTTCAAGCATTTTAGATCGTTGAAATCGTTCAAATAGAAGCAATATTAATAAAAACGAATAATAAAAATTCGTCGTTTTATGCTGTTTTACGCGATGAAACGCAGATTAAAGCTCAAAACGTGCTGTTTTGCTCAAATAAGCATTTTCAAGCATTTTTGATCGTTGAAATCGTTCAAATAGACGCAATATTTAAAAAATAATAAAAGAATAATTCGTCGTTTTATGCTGTTTTACGCGTTAAAACGCTGATTAAAGCTCAAAACGTGCTGTTTTGCTAAAATAAGCATTTTCAAGCATTTTAGATCGTTGACATCGTTCAAATAGAAGCAATATTAATAAAACACGAATAATAAAAATTCGTCATTTTTAGCCCGTTTTACGCGTTAAAACGCAGATTAAAAGCTCAAAACTGCTGTTTTGCTAAAAAAAGCATTTTCAAGCATTTTAGATCTTTGAAATCGTTCAAATAGACGCAATATTAATAAAAAAAGAATAATAAAAAATTTTGCGTTTTATGTGTTTTACGCGTTAAAACGCAGAATAAAGCTCAAAACGTGCTGTTTGCTAAAATAAGCATTTTCAAGCATTTGATCGTTGGAAAACGTTTTAAATAGAAGCAATATTAAAAAAACGAATAATAAAAATTGTCGTTTTATGCTGTTTTACCGATGAAACGGATTAAAAACTCAAAACTGCTGTTTTGCTAAAATAAGCATTTTCAAGCATTTTAGATCGTTGAAATCGTTCAAATAGACGCAATTTAATAAAAACGAATAATAAAATTTCGTCGTTTTATGCTGTTTTACGCGTTAAAACGCTGAAAACTCAAAACGTGCTGTTTTGCTAAAATTAGCATTTTCAAGCATTTTGATCGTTGAAATCGTTCAAAGACGCAATATTAATAAAACGAATAATAAAAATTTGTCGTTTTTATGCTGTTTCACGCGTTAAAACGCAGATTAAAGCTCAAAACGTGCTGTTTTTGCTAAAATAGGCATTTTCAAGCATTTAAGATCGTTGAAATCGTTCAAATAGCGCAAATTAATAAAAACGAATAATAAAAAATTTTCGTCGTTTTATTGTTTTACGCGTTAAAACGAGATTAAAGCTTTAAAACGGGTGTTTTGATAATAAGCATTTTTTAAAACATTTTAGATCGTTGAAATCGTTCAAATAGAAGCAATATTAATAAAAAAAGAATAATAAAAATCGTTGTTTTTATGCTGTTTTTCGCGTTAAAACGCTGATTAAAGCTCAAAAAAGTGCTGTTTTCTAAAATAAGCATTTTCAAGCATTTTAGATCGTTGAAATCGTTCAAATAGACGCAATATTAATAAAAACGAATAATAAAAATTTCGTCGTTTTTATAGCTGTTTTACGCGTTAAACGCTGATTAAAAAGCTCAAAACGTGTTTTTTTTGCTAAAATAAAAACATTTTCAAGATTTTAGATCGTTGAAATCGTTCAAATGAAGCAATATTAATAGAAAACGAATAATAAAATTTCGTCGTTTTTGCTGTTTTCGCGTTAAACGCAGATTAAACTCAAACGTCTGTTTGCTAAAATAAAAGGGATTTTTGCTTTTTGATCGTTGAAATCGTTCAATAGACGCAAATTAATAAAAAAAGTTAAAATTTCGTAGCTTTTAGTGGTTAAAAAATTTAACAAATTTTTCCTTTTGATCGTTAAACGTTAAATAGGGATATTAATAAAACGGTTAAAAAATTCGCTTTTATGGTTTACGTTAAAACGCAAATTAAAAAACGTCTTTTTTTGCTAAAATAAGCATTTTCGCTATTTTAGATCGTTGAAATCGTTAAATAGAAGCAATATTAATAAAAAAGAATAAAAAAATTCGTCATTTTAGCTGTTTTACGCGTTAAAACGCAGATTAAAGCTCAAAAAACGTGTTTTGCTAAAATAAGCATTTTCAAGCATTTTAGATCGTTGAAATCGTTCAAATAGAGCAATATTAATAAAAACGAATATAAAACGTCGTTTTATGCGTTTTACGCGTTAAAACGCAGATTAAAGCTTTAAATCGTGCTGTTTTGCTAAAATAAAACTTTTCAAGCATTTTAGACGTTGAAATCGTTCAAATAGACAATATAATAAAAAACGAAAAATAAAAATTGTCGTTTTTAACTTTACGCGTTAAAACGCAGATTAAAGCTCAAAACGTGCTGTTTGCTAAAATAAGCATATTGTAATGTATGTACAGCCTGCCGAAGCATTTTAGATCGTTGGGAAATCATTCCATAGACGCAATATTAATAAAAACGAATAATAAAAATTTCGTCGTTTTTTATGCTGTTTTACGCGTTAAAACGCTGATTAAAGCTCAAAACGTGCTGTTTTGCTAAAATAAAGCATTTTCAAGCATTTTATATCGTTGAAATCGTTCAAATGAAGCAATATGAATAAAACGAATAATAAAAATGTGTCGTTTTTATGCTGTTTGCGTTAAAAACGCAGATTAAAGCTCAAGAGCATTGCTGTTTTGCTTTAAAATAAAGCATTTTTCAAGCATTTTAGATCGTTTAGAGTGTTTAAATAGAAGCAATATTAATAAAACGATTAATAAAAAATTCGTCATTTTATGCTGTTTTACGCGTTAAAACGCAGATTAAAGCTCAAAACGTGCTGTTTTGCTAAAATAAGCATTTTCAAGCATTTTAGATCGTTGAAATCGTTCAAATAGACGCAATATTATTAAAAACGAATAATAAAATTTCGTCGTTTTTATGTGCTGTTTTACGCGTTAAAACGCAGAATAAAGCTCAAAACGTGCTGTTTTTGCTAAAATAAGCATTTTCAAGCATTTTAGATCACGGAAATCGTTCAAATAGAAGCAATATTAATAAAAAACGAATAATAAAAATTCGTCGTTTTATGGCATTTTACGCGATGAAACGCAGATTAAAAGCTCAAAACGTGCTGTTTTGCTAAAATAAGCATTTTCAAGCATTTTAGATCGTTGAAATCGTTCAGAATAGACAATATTAATAAAAACGAATAATAAAAATTCGTCGTTTTATGCTGTTTTTGCGCGTTAAACGCAGATTAAAGCTCAAAACGTGCTGTTTTTGCTAAAATAACATTTTGCTAAGCATTTTAGATCGTTGAAATCGTTCAAAATAGAAGCAATATGAATAAAAATAGGCCAATAAAAATTTCGTCACGTTTTTATGCTGTTTTTGCCGTTAAAACGCAGATTAAAAGCTCAAAACGTGCTGTTTGCTTTAAAATAAACATTTTTCAAGCATTTTAGATCGTTGAAATCGTTTCAAAATAGACGCAATATTAATAAAAACGAATAATAAAAAGAAATTTCGTCGTTTTTATGCTGTTTTACGCGTTAAAACGCAAGAATAAAACTCAAAACGTGCTGTTTTTGCTTTAAAATAAGCATTTTTCAAGCATTTTAGATCGTTGAAATCGTTCAAATAGACGCAATATTAATAAAACGAATAATAAAAAATTCGTCGTTTTACATGCTGTTTACGCGTTAAAACGCAGATTAAAAGCTCAAAACGTGCTGTTTTTGCTAAAGTAAAGCATTTTCAAGCATTTTTAGATCGTTGAAATCGTTCAAATAGACGCAATATTAATAAAAACGAATAATAAAAATTCGTCGTTTTACATGCTGTTTTTACGCGTTAAAACGCAGATTAAGCTCAAAACGTGCTGTTTTTGCTAAAAATTAGCATTTTCAAGCATTTTAAGATCGTTGAAATCGTTCCAAATGAAACGTATTGGTAAAACGAATAATAAAAATTCGTCGTTTTATGCTGTTTTACGCGTTAAAACGCAGATTTAAAGCTCAAAACGTGCTTTGTTTTGCTTTAAAATAGAAAGCATTTTCAAGCATTTTTGAATCGTTGAAATCATTCAAATGAACGCAATATTAATAAAAACGAATAATAAAAATTTCGTCGTTTTTATGCTGTTTTACGCGTTAAAACGCTGATTAAAAACTCAAAACGTGCTGTTTTAGCACAAAATGGCATTTTCAAGCATTTTTTATATCGTTGAAATCGTTCAAAATAGAAGCAATATTAATTAAAGCGAATAATAAAGGGGAATTTCGTCGTTTTTGTACTGTTTTACGCGTTAAAACGCAGATTAAAAGCTCAAAACGTGCTGTTTTGCTAAAATGGCATTTTCAAGCATTTTTAGATCGTTGAAATCGTTTAAAATAGAGCAATATTGGCAAAAGCGATTAATAAATTCGTCATTTTTTATGCTGTTTTACGCGTTAAACGCGGATTAAGCTCAAAACGTGCTGTTTTGCTAAAATAAGCATTTTCAAGCATTTTTAGATCGTTGAAATCGTTGTCAGACGCAATATTAATAAAAACGAATAATAAAAATTTCGTCGTTTTTATGCTTGTTTTTACGCGTTAAAACGCAGAATAAAACTCAAAACGTGCTGTTTTGCTAAATAAGCATTTTCAAGCATTTTAGATCGTTGAAATCGTTCAAATAGAAGCAATATTAATAAAAACGAATAATAAAAATTCGTCGTTTTTATCATGTTTTACGCGTGAAGCGCAGATTAAAACTCAAAACGTGCTGTTTGCTAAAATAAAGCGTGCAGCATTTTAGATCGTTGAAATCGTTCAAATAGACACAATATTATTAATAAAAACGAATAATAAAATTTATTGTTTTTGCTGTTTTACGCGGTAGAAACGCTGATTGGCTAAAACGTACTGTTTTTGCTAAAATTAGCATTTTTCAAGCTTTTTTAGATCGTTGAAATCGTTCAAATAGACGCAATATTATTAAAAACGAATAATAAAAAAATTTGTCGTTTTTATGCTGTTTTACGCGTTAAAACGCAGATTAAAAGCTCAAAACGTTAACATTTTGCTAAAATAAAGCATTTTTCAAGCATTTTATATCGTTGAAATCGTTCAAATAAACAATATTAATAAAAACGAATAATAAAAATTTCGTCGTTTTATGCTGTTTTACGCGTTAAAACGCAGATTAAAAGCTCAAAACGTGCTGTTTTGCTAAAATAAGGCATTTTCAAAGCATTTTAGATCGTTGAAATCGTTCAAATAGACGCAATATTAATAAAAACGAATAATAAAAGAAAATTTCGTCGTTTTTATGCTGTTTTTTCCACGCGTTAAAACGCAGATTAAATAAAACGTGCTGTTTGCTGTAATAAATTTCAAGCATTTTAGATCGTTGAAATCGTTCAAATGAAACGGCGTAATAAAAAAGCGAATAATAAAAATTCGTCGTTTTTTGTGCTGTTTTACGCGTTAAAACGCAGATTAAAGCTCAAAACGTATACTTTGCTAAAATAAGCATTTCAAGCATTTAGATCGTTGAAATCGTTTTGAAATGAAGCAATGATAATAAAACGAATAATAAAAAATTCGTCATTTTTATGCTGTTTTACGCGTTAAAACGCAGATTAAAACTCAAAACGTCCAAAAGGGTTTTTTGCTAAAAAAGCATTTTCAAGCATTTTAAACGTTGAAATGTTCAAATAGAAGCAATATTAATAAAAACGTTAAAAATTCGTCGTTTTATGTTTTTTACGCTTTAAAAAGAAAAAGCTCAAAACGGCTGTTTTGCTAAAATAAGCATTTTTAAGAAGATCGTTGAAATCGTTCAAAAGAGCAATATTAATAAAAAAAAGAATAAAAAAATTTGCGTTTTATGCTGTTTTTCGCAAAACGCAATTGCTAAAAGGCTTTTTTTTAAAATAAAATTTTAACTTTTTTAAAGGAAAATTTAAAAAAAAAGAAAAAAAAAAACGTAAAAAAATTTTGCGTTTTAGGTTTTTCCTTAAAACGCGTTAAAACTCAAAAATTTTTTTTTAAAATAAGCATTTTAAGCTTTAATCGTTAAATGCAAATAAAAAAAATAAAACGTTAAAAAATTTTTTTTAGGGTTTTGGAAAAAGGATTGCTAAAATCTTTTCAAAATAGGAAAATTTTTAAGCATTTTAACGTTAAAAACTTCTAGCTTTTATTTTTAAAAAGAAAATAAAACCCCCCTTTTTCTGTTTTGCTTAAAAAGCAATTAAACTAAAAAGTTGTTTTTAAAAAAAGCTTTCAAATTTTAAGGGGAAACTTAAAAAAAATTTAAAAAAACGAATAAAAAAACTGTTTTTTAGGGTTTTTGCTTAAAAAATTAAACTAAAAAACCTTTTTTAAAATAAAAATTTGTTTTAAACGTTAAACGTTAAAAACGCAAATTAATAAAACGTTTTTAAAAAAGCTTTTTTTTTTTTTTAGGTTAAAACCGTTAAAGCCAAATTTTTTAAAAAAAAAAAAATTTTTGCTTTTAGTGTTTAAACGTTAAAAGGCAATAAATTTAAAAACGTCTAAAATAGGTTTTTTGGTTAAAACCCCTTAAACTCAAAAGGGGTTTTTTAAAAAAGCACAAATTTTGTTTTGAAACGTTTAAATAAAGCAAATTAATAAAAACGTTAAAAAAAGCATTTTTAGCTTTTTTGCGTTAAAAACCGTTTCAAAAGGCTTTTTTTAAAAGTTTTTAAACTTTGTCGTTAAAACCTTTCAAAAACCTATTAAAAAAAACGTTTCCCTTTTTTTTGGTTTTTTTCCCCTTAAAACGAAAATAAAACGGTTTTTTTAAAATAAACGCTTTTTTAACGTTAAACGTTAAAAGAAAAATAAATAAAAAAAGTTAAAAAAGTCTTTTTTTTTTTTTTGCGTTAAACCCCAATTTAAAACCAAAACCGTTTTTAAAATGCTTTTAAGCTTTTAGAGTTAAACGTTAAATAACGCTTTTAAAAAAAAAAAAATTTTTGTTTTTTTGTCTTACGCTTAAAAAGCATTAAAAAAAACGGCCAAAATTGCATTTTAAGCTTTAGCGTTAAACGTTAAAAACGCTTTTAAAAAAATTAAAAATTTGTCGTTTTAAATTTTTTTAGGAAAAAGCAATTAAAAAAAAACCGTTTTTTAAAAAAAGCTTTTAAGCTTTTAGCGTTAAACGCAAATAAAGCAAATGAATAAAAAGTAAAAATTTGTCGTTTTATCGTTTTTATTAAAAAGCAATTAAAAACCAAAAAAAACTGTTTTGCTTAAGCTTTTAAGCATTTTAACTTAAATCGTTTAAAAAAGCAAATTTTTAAAAAAATTAAAAAACGTCATTTTTTTTTCTTTTATTTAAAAAGAATTAAAATCCGTCGTTTTGCTTTTAAGCTTTTAAGCATTTTTAACTTAAATCGTTCAAAATAGCAAAATTTTAAAAAAAAAAAATTTAAAATTTCGTCGTTTTATGCTTTTTTTAAAACGAAATAAACCAAAATGCAGCGTAAAAAAGCATTTTTAAACTTTTTAACGTTTTTCGTTAAATAAAGGGAAAATTTTAAAAAAACGTTAAAAAATTTTTTTTTTTTTGGTTTTTTAAAACGAATTAAAACTCTTTGCTGTTTTGCTAAAATATGATTTTAAGCTTTTAAAAGTTGTGTTAAAAAGCAAAATTAAAAAAAATTAAAAATTTTCTTTTTTTTTCTTTTTTTAAAAAAGAAATAAAACTTGCTGTTTTCTAAAAAAGCATTTTAAGCTTTTAACGTGTGTTAAAATAAGCAAAATTTTAAAAAAAATTAAAAAACGTCTTTTGGGGTTTTTTTAAAAAAAAGAATTTAAAAAACGTGTTTTTTTCTTAGGGTTTTAAGCAAATCGTTAAAAAGAAATAGACGCAAATTTTAAAAAAAAATAATAAAAACCCTTTTTTTTTTTGCTTAAAAAGCGTTAAAAAAACGTGCGTTTAGCTAAAATCAATTAAGCATTTTAGATTTTAAATGTTAAAAGGAAAAAAAAAAAAAAATAATAAAAACGGTTTTTTTTTTTCGCTTAAAAACGTTAAAAATTAAAAAAGCGTTTTGGGGTAAAAAAGCTTTTCAAGCATTTTAGACTTAAATCGTTAAATGGCCCAAATAAAAAAAAAAAAAAAAATTCCTTTTTTCTGTTTAGGTTAAAGCGTTAAATAAAAAAGGTTTTTGGGTAAAAAAAGCTTTTTTAAATTTTTTATTTTAAATTTAAATGAAAAAAGTTAAAAAAGAATATAAAAAACGTTTTTTTTAAAAAAGGGGTAAAAAATCGTTTTGCTAAATAAGATTTTCAACTTTTTTGTAAAGTTTAAATAAAAAATTAAAAACGAAAATAAAAAACCCTTTTTTTTTTTTCGGTTAAACCTTGCTAAAACGCTTTTTCTAAAAAAGCTTTTTTAAATTTAACTTAACTTAAATTTGGAATTTTAAAAAAAAAGAATAATAAAAAAACGTTTTTATTTTTGCGTTAAAAAAAATTTTTGTTAAAACGGGTTTTTTAAAAAAGCTTTTCCTTTTGCTTAAAATTCAAATAAAACAAAATTTTAAAAAAAACGTAATAAATTTTCGTTTTTTTTTTTTCGCGTTGGGGTTAAAAATAAAACGCGTTTTTGCTAAAAAAGCTTTTAAAAAATTTTAACAAATCGTTAAATCGCAAATTAAAAAAAAAATAAAACGGTTTTTTTTTTTCGCGTTAAAATGTTAAAAATAAAAAGGGTTTTGCTAAAAAATTCATTTTTAACATTTTAGATCGTTGAAATCGTTCAAATAGAGCAATATTAAAAAAAACGAAAATAAAAATTTTTTTTTTTTATTTTTTTACGCGTTAAAACGCAGATTAAAGCTCAAAACGTGCTGTTTTTTCTAAAATAAGCATTTTTAAGCATTTTTGATCGTTGGGAAAACGTTCCCAAAAAGACGGGAATATTAATAAAAAAAGAATAATAAAAAAATTTGTCGTTTTTTTGCTTTTTTTTACGCGTTAAAAAAGCGAAATTTAAAGGGTCAAAAAGTGCTGTTTTTTAAAATAAGCATTTTTTAAGCATTTTAGATCCCCTTAAACACCCAAAGGGGAAACAATATGTATAAAAAAGAATACTAAAAAAATTTTGCTGTTTTCGCGTTAAAACGCAGATTAAAACTCAAAACGGGGCTGTTTTTTCTAAAATAAAACATTTTTTGCCCTTTTTTGATTTTTTGAAACGTTTAAATAGAAGCAATATTAAAAAAAAAAAACGAATAATAAAAATTGTCATTTTTTTGCTGTTTACGCGTTAAAAAAGCAGATTAAGGCTCAAAACTGCTTTTTTTAAAATAAGCATTTTCAAGCACTTTAGATCGTTGGGGAAAACGTTCAAAATAGGCCAAAATTTAAAAAAAAACGAATAATAAAAAATTTTTCCTTTTTTAAAGCTTTTTTACGCGTTAAAAAGCAGAATAAAGGGTCAAAAAGTGCTGTTTTGCCAAAAAAAAAGCATTTTCAAGCATTTTTGAAACGTTGAAATCGTTCAAATAGAAGGGAAAAATTAATAAAAAAAAGAATAATAAAAAATTTGTCGTTTTTTTGCTGTTTTACCCTTAACACGCAGATTAAAAACTCAAAACGTGCTGTTTTTTCTAAAATAAGATTTTTAAGCATTTTAGATCGTTGAAATCGTTCCCCAAAAAGACGCAAATTAATAAAAAAGAATAATAAAAAATTTCCCCTCGTTTTTGTTCTTTTCGCGTTAAAACGCTGATTAAAAACTCAAAAAGTGCTGTTTTGCTAAAAATTTGCATTTTCAAGCATTTTAGATCGTTGGGAAAACGTTCAAATAGACGCAATATTTAAAAAAAAACGAATAATAAAAAAAATTTTTCGTTTTTATGCTGTTTTTTCCTTAAAACGCAGATTAAAGCTCAAAACGTGCTGTTTTGCCAAAAATTTGCATTTTCAAGCATTTTTGGGTCCTTGGGAAAACGTTCAAATAGAAGCTATTAATAAAAAAAAGAATAATAAAAATTTCGTCGTTTTGTGATCGCAGATTTAAGCCTTTAAAACGTGCCGTTTTGCTAAAAAAAAAGCATTTTCAAGCATTTTTTGATCGTTGAAACCCTTCAAAAGACGCAATTTTAAAAAATCGGGAAAAATAAAAATTTCGTCGTTTTTTGCTGTTTTACGCGTTAAAAAGGGAGATTAAAGCAAAAAGTGCTGTTTTGCTAAAAATAAAACATTTTTAAGCATTTTTAGATCCCTTGAAATCGTTCAAATAGAAGCAATATTAATAAAAACGAATAATAAAAAAATTTGTCGTTTTTTTGCTGTTTACGGTTAAAACGCAGAAAAGCTCAAAATTTTTTTAAAAAAGCATTTTCAAGCATTTTTTGATCGTTGAAATCGTTTAAAAGAAATTTAAAAAAAAAAAAAAAAAATTTTTTTTTTTTTTTTCTTTTCGGAAAAAAGTAAAATGCTGTTTTGCTAAAATAAATTTTCAAATTTTAATCGTTGAAATCGTTCAAAAGAGCAAAAATAAAAAAAGAAAAAAAAAATTTCGTTTTTTTGTTTTGGTTTTAAAAAAAAAAAAGCCCGGTTTTTAAAATAAAATTTTTTTTAAAAAAAGAAATAAAAAAAAAAAAAAAATTAAAAAGTTTTTTTTTAAATTAAAACCCAAAAAATTTTGGTTTTTTAAAAAAATTTTTTTAAAATTTTTTTAAACGTTAAATGAAATAAAAAAATTTAAAAAAAATTTTAAAAAAACTTTTTAGCTTTTACGCGTTAAAACGGAAAATTAAAATAAAATTGGTTTTCAAAAAATTTTTCCTTTTAATCGTTAAATCGCAAATAAAAAATAATAAAAAAATTTTAAAAAAAATTTTTTTTTGCGTTTTTTTGCAAAAAGCTTTTTAAAAACCCTGCTGTTTTAAAATAAGCATTTTAGATTTTGATCGTTAAATGCAAAAAAACAAATAATAAAAACGGTAAAAAATTTTTTTTTTTGGTTTTTTGGGGAAAAAATAAAAATAAAATCTTTTTCAAAATAACATTTTAAAAATTTTAATGGAAAATTTAAAAAAACAATATTTAAAAAAAACGTTAAAAAATTTTTCTTTTAGCTTTTTACGGTTAAAAAAAGGGGGTAAAAAAGCTTTTTTCAAAATTTAAAAATTTTTTTCTTTTAAAAGGAAATTTAAAAAACAATAAAAAAAAAGTTAAATTTTTGTTTTTTTTTTCTTTTTTTCCAAAAAAAAAAAGGGGGTAAAAAGTTTTTTTAAAAAAATTTTTTAAAACATTTTAACTTTAATTTAAATGGTATTTAAAAAAAAAAAAAACTCGCTGTTTTTGGTTAAAAGCAATTAAAAAAAGTGTGTTTTTTAAAAAAAGCATTTTTTAACATTTTAATGAAATTTTTAAAAAGGTAAATTTTAAAAAAAAATAAAACGTTTTTATTTTTTTAGCTTAAAACCGTTAAAGTCAAAAGGCTTTTTAAAAAAAAAATTTAAAAATTTTAGATCGTTGAAATCGTTTCCCAAAAAGCGCAATATTAATAAAAACGAATAATAAAAATTTCGTTTTTAGCTTTTTACGCGTTAAAACGTTAAAGCTCAAAACGTGCTGTTTTGCTAAAATTAGCATTTTCAGCATTTAGATCGTTGAAATCGTTCAAATAGACGCAATATTAATAAAAACGTAATAAAAAAAATTTTTCGTTTTATGCTGTTTAGCGTTAAAACGCAGATTAAACTAAAACGGCTGTTTTTAAATTAGCATTTTCAAGCATTTTTTGATCGTTGAAATCGTTCAAATAGAAGCAATATTAATAAAAACGAATAATAAAATTTCGTCGTTTTGATGCTGTTTTACGGTTAAAACGCGATTTAACTCAAACGTGCCGTTTTGCTAAAATAAGCATTTTCAAGATTTTTGATCGTTGAACGCAAATAGACGCAATTTAATAAAAATCGTTAAAATTTCGTCGTTTTTATGTGTTTTACGTTAAAACGAATTTAAAAACTTTAAAACGCTGTTTTGCTAAAATAAGCATTTAAAACATTTAGATCGTTGAAATCGTTCAAATAGAAATATTAATAAAAAACGAATAATAAAAATTCGTCGTTTTAAAGTGTTTTACGCGTTAAACGCAGATTAAAGCTCAAAACGTGTTGTTTTGCTAAAATAAGCATTTTCCAGCATTTTAGATCGTTGAAATGTTTAAATAGGGAAACAATATTAATAAAAACGAATAAAAAATTCGTATTTTATGTGTTTTACCGCGTTAAACGCGATTAAAGCTCAAAACGTGCTGTTTTGCTAAAATAAGCATTTTCAAACATTTTAGATCGTTGAAATCGTTCAAATAGACGCAATATTAATAAAAAAAAAAACCCCCAATTTAAAAAAAAATGCCGGGTTTTTGTTTTTTTAAAAGCTGGTTTTTTTAAAACCCGGGGTTTT
>NW_027045813.1:0-7500 GCF_025399875.1 Dalotia coriaria
CGGGGAAAAAAAAATTCCTGCTGTTTTGTAAAATAAAAATTTAAACAAAAATTTAAAAAATTTGAAATATGCTTTTTTTAAAAAAGAAAAAAAAATTTAAATTTTTTTGTTTTGCTTAAAAAAAATTCAAAGCTTTTGCTTAAAAACGTTTTAAATAATTTAATTAAAAACGAATAATTTAAAAAAAATTTAATTTTAAAATTTTTTCGGTTAAAACGTTAAACTAAACGTAACTTTTTCTAAAATGCTTTTAAACATTTTAACTTTTAATCGTTAAATGCGTAAATAAAAAAATAATAAAAACGTTAAAATTTATTAAAGCGTTTATTAAAACGGGGTTAAATAAATTTGTGTTTTGTTAAAAAAAAGCATTTTAATTTAACGAATAATTAAAAAAGATTTTAGCTTTAAAAGTTTAAAAAAATTAAGCTTGCTGTTTTACGCCAAAAATTTAAAACTTTAAAACGTTGTGTTAAATAAAGCATTTAAACGTAATACAAAAATTTGGTTTTATGGTTTTCGTTAAAACCGATTAAACAAACGTTCTGTTTTGCTAAAAAGATTAAGCTTTAACGTGTGTTCAAATAGATTTTAAATTTTAAAACGATAATAAAATTTTGTTTTAAAAGTTTAATTAAAAACGAAAATAAAATTTTCCCTTTTGTTTTGCTTTTAAAAGCAATTAAGCATTTAAATGTGTTTTTCAAATAAGCAATTTATAACTAATAAATTTCGTTTAAGCTTTTTAACGTTAAAAAAAGAAAAAAAGTTTTATGCTGTTTTGCTTAAAAAAGCATTTTAAAACATTTAGATCGTCGTGTTAAATAAAACATTAATAAAAAATAAGAAATTTGTTTTTAGCGTTTTCTTTAAAAAAGAATTAAAAGCTCCTGCTGTTTTGCGTAAAAGCAATTTAAGCATTTTGTCTTAAAAACGTTCAAATAGATAAATAAAAAGTAATAAAAATTTCGGTTTTTTTTTTACCCTAAAAAAAATGCTATGCTGTTTTGCTTAAAAAGCATTTTTAAACTTTAACGGTGTTTTTTAAAAAAACCAATTTTAATAAAAAACGAATAATAAAATTTGTCGTTTTGCGCTGTTTACGCGTTAAAACGCAGAATAAAGCCTGCAAACGTGCGGTTTTGCCAAAAATAAGCATTTACAAGCATTTTGTGATCGTTGGAAATCGTTCAAATAGAAGCAATATTAATAAAAACGAATAATAAAAATTCGTTATTTTATGCGCCGTTTTACGCGTTAAAACGCAGATTAAAGCTCAAAACGCTGTTTGCTAAAATGCGATTTCAAGCATTTTAGATCGTTGAAATCGCTCAAATAGACGTGCAATATTAATAAAAAACGAATAATAAAAATTCGTCGTTTTTATGTTGCTTTACGCGTTAAAACGCAGATTAAAGCTCAAAACGTGCTGTTTTGCTAAAATAAGCATTTTCAAGCATTTTAGATCGCTGAAAATCGTTCAGCCAGACGCAATATTAATAAAAACGAATAATAAAAATTCGTCGTTTTATGCTGTTTTACGCGTTAAAACGCAGATTAAAGCTCAAAACGTGCTGTTTTGCTAAAATAAGCATTTTCAAGCATTTTGTGATCGTTGAAATCGTCTGCCAAATAGACGCAATATTAACAAAAAACGAATAAGAAAATTCGTCGCTTTATGCCGTTTCACGCGTTAAAATGCAGATTAAAAGCTCAAACGTGCTGCTGTTTTCTAAAATAAGCATTTTCACATTTTAGGACGCTGGTAAATCGTTCAAATAAAAGCAATAATAATAAAAAACGAATAATAAAAATTCGTCGTTTTTATGCTATTTTACGCGTTAAAACGCAGATTAAAGCTCAAACGTGCTGTTTTGCTAAATAAGCATTTTCAAGCATTTTAGATCGTTGGAAATCGTTCAAATAGACGCACAAAATAAAAAACGAATAAAATTTCGTCGTTTTATGCTGCTTTACGTTAAAACGCAGAACAAAGCTCAAAACGTGCTGTTTCGCTGTAACAAGCATTTTCAAGCATTTTAGATCGTTGAAATCGTTCAACAGACGCAATATTAATAAAAACGAATAATAAAAAATTTCGTCGTTTTTATGCTGTTTTACGCGTTAAAAACGCAGATTAAAGCTCAAAACGTGCTGTTTTGCTAAAATAAGCATTTTCAAAGCATTTTAGATCGTTGAAATCGTTCAACAGACGCAATATTAATAAAAACGAATACCAAAAACCGTCGTTTTATGCTGTTTTATGCGTTAAAACGCAGACAAAAGCTCAAACGTGCTGTTTTGCTAAAATAAGCATTTTCAAGCATTTGATCGTTGAAACTGTTCACCAATGCACATTAATAAAACGCAATATAAAAAATTCGTCGTTTTTATGCTGTTTTTACGCGTTAAAAAAACGCAGATTAAAGCTCAAAACGTGCTGTTTTGCTAAAAATAAAGGCTTTCAAGCATTTTAGATCGTTGAAATCGTCCAAACAATTTTAACATTAATAAAAACGCATCAAAATTTCGTCGTTTTTGGCGGCTACCACGCAGCAAAACGCAGAATAAAAGCTCTAAAACGTGCTGTTTAAATAAGCATTTTCAAGCATTTTAGATCAGCCAAAACGCCTTAATAGACGCAATATTAATAAAAAACGAATAATAAAAATTCGTCGCTTTTATGCTGTTTTTACGCGCGTTAAAAACGCAGATTAAAGCTCAAAACGTGCTGTTTCGCTAAATAAGCATTTTCAAGCATTTAGATCGTTGAAATCGTTCAAATAGAAGCATTATTAATAAAACGAATAATGGCACCGTCGTTTTACGCCGCTTTTACAAGTTAAAAACGCAGATTAAAAGCTCAAATGTGCTGTTTTTGCCAAATAAGCATTTTCAAGCATTTTAGATCGTAAGTTGAAATCGTTCAAATAGACGCGCAAATATTAATAAAGACGAATAATAAAAATTTCGTCGTTTTTATGTTGTTTTACGCGTTAAAAACGCAGATTAAAGCTCAAACGTGCTGTTTTGCTAAAATAAGCATTTTCAAGCATTTTAGATCGCTGAAATCGTTCTAATAGACGCAATATTAATAAAAACGAATAATAAAAAATCGCTTTTATGCTGTTTTACGCGTTAAAAACGCAGATTAAAGCTCAAAACGTGCTGTTTTGCTAAAATAAGCATTTTCAAGCATTTTCCAGATCGTTGAAATCGTTCAAATAGAAGTAATATTAATAAAACGAATAATAAAAATTCGTCGTTTTTATAAGCTGTTTTACGCGTTAAAAACGCAGATTAAAGTCAAAATGTGCTGTTTTGCTAAAATAAGCATTTTCAGCGTATTTCAGATCGTTGGAAATCGTTCAAATAGACGCATTAATAAAAGACGAATAATAAAAATTTCGTCGTTTTATGCTGTTTACGCGTTAAACGCAGATTAAAAGCTCAAAACGCTGTTTTGCTAAAATAAACATTTTCAAGCATTTTAGATCGTTGAAATCGTTCAAATAGAAGCAATAATAATAAAAAAACGAATAATAAAAATCTGTCGTTTTATGTTGCTCTACGCGTTAAACGCAGATTAAAGCTCAAAACGTGCTGTTTTGCTAAAATAAGCATTTTCAAAGCATTTGACTGCCGAAACGTCCAAATACGCAATAAAAAATAAAACGAATACGGCACCGTCGTTTATGTTTACCGCGTTAAAACGCAGAATAAAGCTCAAACGTGCTGTTTTATTAAAATAAGCATTGGCGCATTTTAGACAAGAAACCGTTCAAATAGACGCAATATTAATAAAAAACGAATAATAAAAATTCTGCCGTTTTATGTTGTTTTACGCGTTAAAACGCAGATTAAAGCTCAAAACGCAGTTGTTTTGCTAAAATAAGCATTTTCTACATTTTAGATCGTTGAAATCGTTCAAATAGTTAATATTAATAAAAACAACAGTTGCACCCCGCTTGTTTTATGTTGTTTTACGCGTTAAACGCAGACAAAGTTCAAAATCGTGCTGTTTTGCTAAGCGAAATAAGCATTTTCAAGCATTTTAGTTCGTTGAAATCGTTCAAATAGACGCAATATTAATAAAAAACGAATAATAAAATCTGTCGTTTTATGCTGCTTTCATGCCAAACGCAGATTAAAGTTCAAACGTGCTGTTTTGCTAAAATAAGCATTTTCACATTTTAGATCGTTGAAATCGTTCAACAGACGCAATAAAAATAAAAACGAATAGTACCTGTCGTTTTATGTTGTTTTACGCGTTAAACGGAATAAAGCCCAAAACGTTTTGCTAAAAATAAGCATTTTCACATTTTAGATCGTTGAAATCGTTCAAATAGACGCAATATTAATAAAAAACGAATAATAAAAATTTCTGTCGTTTATGCTGTTTTACTTTAAAACGCAGATTAAGCTCAAAACGTGCTGTTTTGCTAAAATAAGCATTTTCAAGCATTTTGATCGTTGAAATCGTTCAAATAGAAGCAATATTAATAAAAAAAAAACGAATAATAAAATTTCGTCGTTTTTATGTTGTTTTACGCGTTAAAACGCAGAATAAAAGCCTGCAAACGTGCTGTTTTGCTAAATAAGCATTTTCAAGCATTTTAGATCGTTGAAATCGTTCAAATAGAAGTAACATAATAAAACGAATAATAAAAATCTGCTGTTTTTATAAGCGTTTTACGCGTTAAACGCAGATTAAAAGCTCAAAACGTGCTGTTTTACAAAAATAAGTATTTTCAAGCATTTTAGACGCTGAAATCGTTCAAATAGACGCACATTAATAAAAAACGAATAATAAAAAATCTGCCGTTTTATGCTGTTTACGCGTTGTCGCAGATTAAAGCTCAAACGTGCTGTTTTGCATAAAATAAGCATTTTCGCTGTTTTAGATCGTTGAAATCGTTCAAATAGACGCAATATTAATAAAAAAACGAATAATAAAAATTCGTCGTTTTATGTTGTTTTACGCGTTAAAAACGCAGATTAAAGCTCAAAACGCTTTTCGGTTTGCTAAAATAAGACAAGCATTTAGATCGCTGAAATCGTTCAAACAGACGCAATATTAATAAAAAACGAATAATAAAAAAATTCGTCGTTTTATGCTGTTTTACGCGTTAAAAACGCTGACAGCCTCAAAACGTGCTGTTTTGCTAAAATAAGTATTTTCAAGCATTTTAGATCGCTGGAAATCGCTCAAATAGACGCAAATAAAATAAAAACGAATAATAAAAATTCCCGTCGTTTTATGCTGTTTTACGCGTTAAAAACGCAGAATAAAGCCTCCAAAACGTGCTGTTTTGCTAAAATAAGCATTTTCAAGCATTTTAGATCGCTGAAATCGTTCAAATAGACGCATTAATAAAAAACGAATAATAAAATTTCGCCGTTTTATGCTGTTTTACGCGTTAAAACGCAGATTAAAAGCTCAAAACGTGCTGTTTTGCTAAAATAAGTATTTTCAAGCATTTTAGATCGTTGAAATCGTTCAAATAGAAGCAAATATTAATAAAACAAATAATAAAAAATCTGCTGTTTTATGTTGTTTACGTTAAAACGCAGATTAAAGCTCAAAACGTGCTGTTTTGCTAAAATAAGCATTTTCAAGCATTTTAGTTCGTTGGAATCGTTCAAATAGACGCAACACACAAAAACGAATAATAAAAAATTCGTCGTTTTATGTTGCCTACGCGAAACGCAGATTAAAGTTCAAAACGTGCTGTTTTGCTTAAAATACATTTTCAAGCATTTTAGATCGTTGAAATCGTTCAAATAGACGCAATAAAAATAAAAACGAATAATAAAATTTCGTCGTTTTATGCTGCCTTTACGCGTTAAAACGCGGAACAGTGCTCAAACGTGCTGTTTTGCTAAAATAAGCATTTTCAAGCATTTTAGATCGTTGAACCGTTCAACAGACGCAATATTAATAAAAACGAATAATAAAAATTTCGTCGTTTTATGCTGTTTTACGTTTTAAACGCAGATTAAAGCTCAAAATGCGCTGTTTAAGCAAAATAAGCATTTTCAAGCATTTTAGATCGTTGAAATCGTTCAAATAGAAGCAATAATAAAAAACGAATAATAAAAATTTCGTCGTTTTATGCTGTTTTACGCGCGTTAAAACGCAGAATAAAAGCTCAAACGTGCTGTTTTGCTAAAATAAGCACTCTTTTCAAGCATTTTAGATCGTTGGAAATCGTTCAAATAGAAGCACATAATAAAACGAATAATAAAAATCTGCTGTTTTATGCTGTTTTACGCGCTAAAACGCAGATTAAAGCTCAAAACGCTGTTTTGCTAAAATAAGTATTTTCAAGCATTTTAGATCGTTGAACCGTTCAAATAGACGCAATATTAATAAAAACAATAATAAAAATTGTCGTTTTATGCTGTTTTACGTTAAAACGCAGATTAAAGCTCAAAACGTGCTGTTTTGCTAAAATAAGCATTTTCAAGCGTTTTAGATCGTTGAAATCGTTCAAATAGACGCAATATTAATAAAAACGAATAATAAAAAAAATTCGTCGTTTTTGCTGTTTACGCGTTAAAACGCAGATTAAGCTCAAACGCTGGTTTGCTAAAATAAGCATTTTCAAGCATTTTAGATCGTTGAAATCGTTCAACAGACGCAATATTAATAGTAAAAACTTAACAAAAAATTCGTCGTTTTATGCTGTTTACGCGTTAAACGCAGAATAAAGCTCAAAACGTGCTGTTTTGCTAAAATAAGCATTTTCAAGCATTTTAGGATCGTTGAAATCGTCTTTCAAATAGAAGCAATATTAATAAAACGAATAATAAAAATTCTGTTGTTTTTATGCTGTTTTACGCGTTAAAAACGCAGATTAAAGCTCAAAACGTGCTGTTTTGCTAAATAAGTATTTTTCAAGACGATCGTTGAAATCGTTCGCTAAATAGACGCAATATTAATAAAAAACGAATAATAAAAAATTCGTCGTTTTATGCTGTTTACGCGTTAAAAACGCAGATTAAAGCTCAAAACGTGCTGTTTGCTAAATAAGCATTTTCAAGCGTTTTAGATCGTTGAAATCGTTCAAATAGACGCAATATTAATAAAACGAATAATAAAAAAATTCGTCGTTTTATGCTGCTTCCACGTTAAACGCAGATTAAAGCTCAAAACGTGCTGGTTTGCTAAATAAGCATTTTCAAGCATTTTAGATCGTTAAAAACGCCCAAATAGACGCAATATTAATAAAAACGAATAAAACGCCGTTTTTATGCTGTTTTTACGCGTTAAACGCTGATTAAAGCTCAAACGTGCTGTTTTGCTAAAATAAGCATTTTCAAGCATTTTAGATCGAGCTGAACCGTTCAAATAGACGCAATATTAATAAAAGACGAATAATAAAAACAAATTCGTCGCTTTTATTATATTTACGCGTTAAAAAACGCAGATTAAAAGCTCAAACGTGTGCTGTTTTGCTAAAATAAGCATTTTCAAGCATTTTAGATCGTTGAAAT
>NW_027045813.1:12500-49299 GCF_025399875.1 Dalotia coriaria
GTTGAAATCGTTAAATAGACAATAAAAAAAAACGAATAATAAAAAAATTTGTCTTTTTTTTTTCTGTTTTCGCGTTAAAACGCGAATTTAAACTAAAATGCTGTTTTGCTAAAAAAAAAGCATTTTCAACAAGTCGTTAAATCGTTTTAAAAAAGAATAAATAAAAAAGAATAATAAAAATTTTGTTTTTTACGTTTACGCGTTAAAAGCGTTTAAAACTCAAACTGCTGTTTTTTCTAAAATAAAACATTTTCGGGTTTTTTGATCGTTGAAAACGTTCAAATAAACCTATTTTAAAAAAAGAAAAAAAAAATTTTTGTTTTTGTGTTTTAGTTAAAAAGCAGATTAACAAAACGGCTGTTTTGCTAAAAAAAGCATTTTTAAGCTTTTTAGATCGTTTAAATCGTTAAATAGAAACAATATTAATAAAAACGAATAAAAAAAATTCGTCGTTTTATGCTGTTTTACGCGTTTAAAAAGCAGATTAAAAACTCAAAAAGGGGCCCGTTGGCTAAAAAAAGCACAAAACATTTTACCCTTGAAATGTTCAAATAGACGCAAAAATTTTAAAAAAAAAAATAATAAAAATTTGTTTTGTTTTTTTCGTTTTTCGCGTTAAAAAAGCAAATTTAAAACTCAAAACGTGTTTTTTTGCTTAAACATTTTCAAGCATTTTAGATCGTTGAAATCGTTCAAATAAAGTTTAAAAAAAATTTTGCCAATTTGTTTGGAAACCGTTTAAAATCGTTTTTTAAAAAAAAGACGCAAATTTTAAAAATTTTAAAAACGAATAAAAAAAAAAAATTTTTTTGCCCTTTTTATGCTGTTTTACGCGTTAAAAAGCAGAATAAAACTCAAAAAAGTGCTGTTTTTTCTAAAAAAAAGCATTTTCAAGCATTTTAGATCGTTGAAATCGTTCAAATAGACACAATTTAATAAAAAAAAAAAGAATAATAAAAAAATTTTTGCCCTTTTTTTTGCTGTTTTACGGTAAAAAGCAGATTAAAGCTCAAAACGTGCTGTTTTGCTAAAATAAGCATTTTCAAGCATTTTAGATCCCCTTGAAATCCCTTCAAATGGGGGCAATATTAATAAAAAAAGAATAATAAAAATTTTTGTCTTTTAAAGCTGTTTTCCGTTAAAACGCAGAATAAAAACTCAAAACATGCTGTTTTGCTAAAAAAAAACATTTTTAAGCATTTTAGATCGTTGAAATCGTTCAAATAGAAGCAATATTTAAAAAAAACGGAATAAAAAAAATTTGTTGTTTTATGCTGTTTTACCCCGTTAAAACGCAGATTAAAGCTCAAAACGTGCTGTTTTGCCAAAAAAAAGCATTTTCAAGCATTTTAGGGTCGTTGAAACCCTTCAAATAGACCCAATATTAAAAAAACGAAAAAAATTCGTCGTTTTTTAAGCTGTTTTCCCCGTTAAAAAAGGGAGAAAAGCCTTTAAAAAAGTGCTGTTTTTCTAAAATAAGCATTTTTAAGCATTTTAGATCGTTGAAATCGTTCAAAAGAAGCTATTAATTTAAAAAAGAATAATAAAAAATTTCGTCGTTTTTTTGTTTTTTTTTCGCGTTAAAAAGGATTAAAGCTCAAAAAAGTGCTGTTTTGCTAAAAAAAAGCATTTTCAAGCATTTTAGATCGTTGGGAAAACGTTTAAAAAGGTAAATTTAAAAAAAAAACGAATAATAAAAATTCGTCATTTTTTTGCCGTTTTACGCCCCTTAAAACGCAGTTAAAGCTCAAAACGTTTTTTTGCTTAAAAACATTTTCAAAACATTTTTGATCGTTTAAATTCCCTTCAAATAGAGTTTTTTAATAAAAACGAATAATAAAAATTTCGCCCTTTTTATGCTGTTTTACACGTTAAAACGCAGAATAAAAACTCAAAAGAGCTGTTTTGCTAAAATAAGATTTTCAAGCATTTTAGATCGTTAAACGTTTTAAATAGAAGCAATATTAATAAAAAAGAATAATAAAAAAATTTGTCGTTTTATGTTTTTTTACCGGGTTAAAAAGCGGGGTTAAAACTCAAAAAGGTTGTTTTTTAAAAAAGCATTTTCAAGCATTTTTTATCGTTGGGAAAAACCCTTTTAAATAGACGCAATATTAATAAAAAAAGAATAATAAAAATTTGGGCGTTTTTTGCTCTTTTTACGCGTTAAAAAGCAGATTAAAAACTCAAAACGTGCTGTTTTTTTTAAAAAAAACATTTTCAAGCATTTTAGATCGTTGAAATCGTTCAAATGGAAAAAAAAATTAATAAAAAAGAAAATAAAATTTTTGTTGTTTTTTAAACTTTTTACGCGTTAAAAAGCAGAATTTAAAACTCAAAACGTGTGTTTTTCTTTAAAACATTTTCAAGCATTTTTTGATCGTTGAAATCGCCCAAAAAGGGGCAATATTTAATAAAACGAAAATAAAAATTCGTTTTTTTAAAGCTGTTTTTTCGCGTTAAAAACCGATTAAAAACTCAAAACGTGCCGTTTTGCCAAAAAAAAAACATTTCAAGCATTTTTGAACGTTGAAATCGTTCAAATGGGGCCAATTTAAATTAAAAAAAGAAAAAAATAAAAAATTTGTCTTTTTTTGTTTTTTTACGCGTTAAAAAGCAGATTAAAGCCCCAAAACGGGGTTTTGTTTAAAAAAAGCATTTTCAAAACATTTTTTGATCGTTGAAATCGTTCCAAAAAAACGCAATATTAATAAAACGAAAAAAATAAAAAAAATTAAAATTTTTTTAAGCTGGTTTTTTTCGCGTTAAAAACGCAGATTAAAGCTCAAAAACCCTTTTTTTTTAAAATAAAAAAAATTTTTTGGGGATTTTTTGATTGTTGAAATCGTTCAAATAGGGAAATATTAATAAAAAAGAATAATAAAAATTTTGTCGTTTTATGCTGTTTTTGCGTTAAAAAGCAGATTAAAAGCTCAAAACGTGCTGTTTTGCTAAAATAAGCATTTTCAAGCTTTTTTTATTGTTGGGAAACCCTTCAAATAGAAGCAAATTAATAAAAAAAAGAATAAAAAAAAATTTTTGTCGTTTTTTTCTGTTTTACGCGTTAAAACGCAGATTAAAACTCAAAACGTGCTGTTTTGCAAAAATAAGGGATTTTCAAGCATTTTAGATCGTTGAAACGTTCAAAAAAGAAGCAATATTAATTAAAAAAGAATAATGGGGAAAACCCCTCGTTTTTTTCTGTTTTGCACGCGTTAAAACGCCCGATTTTAAAAACCCCAAAACGTGCTGTTTTTGCTAAAATAAAAACATTTTTAAGCATTTTAGATCTTTAAATTTTTTTTAAATAGAAGGGAATAAAAAAAAACGAATAATAAAATTTTCCGTTTTATGCTGTTTTACGCGTTAAAAAGCAGATTAAAAACCTTTAAAACGGGTGTTTTGCTAAAAAGGGATTTTCAAGCATTTTGGGGGTTTTTAAATTGTTCAAATAGAAGCAATATTAATAAAAAAGAATAATAAAAAAAAAACGCCCTTTTTTTGCTGTTTTTTCGCGTTAAAAAAGGGGAATTTAAAAACTCAAAACTTTCTGTTTTTTTTAAAATAAAACATTTTCAACATTTTAAAATCGTTTTAAATCGTTCAAATAGAAAATTTAAAAAAAACGAATAATAAAAAATTTTGTTGTTTTTTTGCCCGTTTTACGCGTTAAAAAGCCCGTTAAAACTCAAAACGTGCTGTTTTATAAAAACATTTTCAAGCATTTTGGGTCGTTGAAAAACGTTCAAATAGAAATTTAAATTTAAAAAAAACGAATAAAAAAAATTTTGTCCCTTTTTTTGCTGTTTTACGCGTTTAAAAAGCAGATTAAAGCCCCAAAACGTGCGTTTTGCTAAAATAAGATTTTCAAGCATTTTGATCGTTTAAAAACGTTTTAAATAGGCTAATTTAAAAAAAAACGAATAATAAAAAAAATTTGTCGTTTTATGCTGTTTTACGCGTTTTAAAAGCAGATTAAAAACTTTTAAAACGTGCTGTTTTGCAAAATAAGCATTTTCAAGCATTTTGATCGTTGAAATCGTTTAAATGAAGCAATATTAAAAAAAAAAAATTTTGGTTTTTTCCGTTTTCCGTTAAAAATTTAAAAAATTGGTTTTTGAAAAAAAACAAAATTTTTTTTTTTGTTTAAAAAGGGAATAAAATAAAAACGAATAATAAAAAAATTTGTCGTTTTATGCTGTTTTCCGTTAAAAAAAACCCGGTTTTTTAAAAAAAAAATTTTAAACTTAAAAAAAAAAAAAAAAAAAATTTTTTTTGGGTTTTTTGCTTTTACGCGTTAAATAAAACCCTTTTTTTAAACTTTTAAGCATTTTTAATCGTTAAATCGTTCAAATGAGCAATAAAATAAAAAAGAAAAAAAAGGGTTTTTTTTTTGCGTTTTACGCGTTAAAACCAAAATGTCAAAAGGGGTTTTTTTTTTTAAAAATTTTCAAAACATTTTTTAAAAGGGAAAAATTTAAATGCGTTTTAAAAGTAATAAAAAATTTCCTTTTATCCCTTTTTGCTTAAAACCCTTAAACTAAAACGTGGTTTTTTTAAGCATTTTAAATTTTTTAATTTCGTTTTCGCTTTTAAAACGAAAATTTAAAAAAAACCCTTTTTCTGTTTTTGCTTAAAAGCGTTCAGCCAAAATTTTTTGCTTTTAAAAAACTTTTCAAGCATTTTAACGTTAAATCGTTTTGGGTTTTAAAAAAAATAAAAAAATTTCCTTTTTATGCTGTTTTATTAAAGCAATTAAATAAAACGTTGTTTTTTAAAAAACATTTTTTTAAAAATTTTAAAATTTTTCGTTTAAAAAGGTTTTTAAAAAAAGAAAATAAAAAAACTCTTTTTGCTTTTTCTTAAAAACAATTAAAACTAAAATCGTTTTAAAAAAAAACATTTTTAAAAAATTTTAATTTTTTCTTAAAAAACGAAAATTTTAAAAAGGGAATAAAAAAGGTTTTTTTTTTTTTAGCTTAAAAAGTAAATCAAAAGGCTTTTTTAAAATAAATTTTTTGCTTTTAGATCGTTAAATTAAAAAAGAATAAATAAAAAAGTTAAAAAAAAAGCTTTTAGCTTTTTTGGTTAAAACGCAATTAAAAAAAAAAAAACCCAAAAAAAATTTTAGCTTTTAGTGTTAAAGTTAAAACGCAAATTAAAAAAAAAAAATAAAAATTTCCTTTTTTTGTGTTTTACCCTTAAAAAACCAAAAAAAAAAAAAAAAAAATGCTTTTAAGCTTTTTTTGCGTTAAAAACCCAAAAAAACAAATTTCAAAATAAAAATTTCGTTTTAGTGTTTTTTCCCTTAAAAAGCAATTAAAATAAAACGGGTTTTTAAAAATGCTTTTAACTTTTAACGTTAAACGCAAATAAACCCCAAAAATTTTTAAAAAAATTTTTTTTAGTGTTTCGTTAAAAGAGAATAAATAAAACGTTTTTCTTAAAAAATTTTAAACCCTTTTTTTTTTAAACTTTTAAAAGGCTTTTAAAAAAAAATTAAAAAATTTTTTTATCGTTTTTTGCTTAAAACCCGATTAAATAAAACGTCTTTTTGCTTAAACTTTTAAGCATTTTTAAGTTAAATCGTTTAAAAATTTAAAAAAATTAAAAAACGGTTTTTTTTTTTTTTTTTATTAAAAAAATTAAAACTCCTGCTGTTTTCTAAAAAAAAATTTTGCAAATGTTTTGTTAAATAAATTTAATAAAAAAGTTAAAAAAATTTCCTTTTTTTGGTTTTTTTAAAACGAATTAAAAACTAAAAATTTTTTTTAAAATAAAAAATTTTTAACTTTTTTTTTTAAACTTTTAAAACAAAAATTTAAAAAAAAAATAAAAATTTTTTTTTTAAATTTTTTTAAAAAAATTTAAAAAATAAAACGGGTTTTGCTAAAATCTTTTTTTAAACATTTTAGTTTTAAAACGTTAAAAGGCAAATTAAAAAAAAAATAAAAAAATTTTTTTTTTGGGTTTTCCTTTAAAACGCAGATTAAAACTCAAAAGGGTGTTTTGCTAAAATAAACATTTTCAAGCATTTTAGATCGTTGAAATCGTTCAAAAAAAAATTAAAAAAAAGAATAATAAAAATTCGGTTTTTTACTTTTACGCCTTAAAACCAGTTAAACTCAAAACGTGCTGTTTTGCTAAAATAAGCTTTTAAATTTTGATCGTTGAAATCTTCAAATAGGCCAAAAAATTTTAAAAAAAAAAAAAAAAATTTTTTTTTTTTTTTTTTTTTTTTAAAAAAAAATAAAACCCGGGGGGTTTTTTTGTTTTCGGGGATTTTTAGATCGTTGAAATTAAAATAGAGCAATAAAAAAAAGAATAATAAAAAAATTTGTCGTTTTTTTTGCTGTTTTACGCGTTAAAACGCAGATTAAAATAAAACGCTGTTTTTGCTAAAAATAAACATTTCAAGCATTTTGGTCGTTGAAATAGTTCCAAATAGACGCAATATTAATAAAAAACGAATAATAAAAATTCGTCGTCGTTTTTATCACTGTTTACGCGCTAAAACGCAGATTAAAGCTCAAAACGTGCTGTTTTGCTAAAATGTTTTCAAGCATTTTAGATCCGTTGGGAAATCATTCAAATAGAAGCAATGGCCAATAAAAACGAATAATAAAAAATTCGTCGTTTTTATGCTGTTTTGCGCCGTTAAAGAACGCGAAGATTAAAAGCTCAAAACGTGCTGTTTTGCTAAAATAAGCATTTTCAAGCATTTTAGATCGTTGAAATCGTTCAAATGAGAAGCAATATTAATAAAACGAATAATAAAAAATTCGTCGTTTTATGCTGTTTTACGCGTTAAAACGCAGATTAGCTCAAAACGTGCTGTTTTGCTAAAATAAGCATTTTCAAGCATTTTAGATCACGTTGAAATCGTTCAAAATAGACGCAATATTAATAAAAACGAATAATAAAAATGCGTCGTTTCCACCTGCTTTGTTTACGCGTTAAAACCCGCAAATTAAAGCAAAACGTGCTGTTTTGCTAAAACCAAGCATTTTCGAGCATTTTTAGATCGTTGAAATCGTTCAAATGGAAACAATATTAATAAAAACGAATAATAAAAATTCATCACGTTTTTTTATGCTGTTTACGCGTTAAAAACGCAGATTAAAACTCAAAACGTGCTGTTTTGCTAAAATAAACATTTTCAAGCATTTTTAGATCGTTGGGAAATCACGTTCAAATAGACGCAATAAAATAAAAACGAATAATAAAAATTTCGTCGTTTTTTGGCTGTTTACGCGTTAAAACGGTTAAAAAAAACCCTTTTTGCAAAATAACATTTTGCATTTTAAATCGTTAAATGCAAATAAAAAATTTAAAAAAAAACGTTAAAATTTCGGTTTTTTTTGCGTTTTAAAAAGGTTGCTAAAAGGGGTTTTTTTAAAAAACATTTTAAAATTTTAATCGTTAAATGAAATAAAAAAAATAAAAAAATAAAAAAATTTCGTTTACGTTTTACGCGTTAAACCAATTCTAAAACTTGTTTTTTTAAAAAAAATTTTAAGCATTTTTTTAACGTTAAATTTTTTTAAAAAAAATTTTTTAAAAAAAAAAAAACTCTTTTTTTTTTTGCTTTAAAAGCTTAAAACTAAAAAGTTGTTTTTCCAAATTAAAAAAAAATTTTAAAGATTTTAAAAATTTTTTTCGTTTTAAAAAAAATTTTAATAAAACGAAAAAAAAAACGTGTTTTTTTGCTTTTAGCAAAAAAAACTAAAATCGTTTTCAAAATAACATTTTTAAAGATTTAAATCGTTTAAAAAATTTAATAAAAACGAATAATAAAAAAGTTTTTTTTGCTTTTTTGGTTTAAACCCTTAAAACTAAAAATGTGTTTTTTTAAAAAAAGCATTTTTGATTTTTTAACGTTAAATCGTTTAAAATATTAAAAAAAATAATAAAAAACGTTTTTATGCTTTTTACGGAAAAGTTAAAAACAAAACGTGCTGTTTTTAAAATAAGCATTTTAAATTTTTTTATCGTTAAATGCAAAAAGCGAAAAATAAAAAAAATTTTTTTCGTTTTTTGCTTTTTTCCTTAAAATCGTTGCCAAAAGGGGTTTTTTTAAAAAGCATTTTAAAATTTTTTTAAACGTTAAATCGTTAAATAAAAAATAATAATAAAAAAAAAAAAAATTTTTTTTTAGCTTTTTTTTTAAAAAAAACAAATTTTTTTTTTTTAAAAACCCCTTTCCCAAATTTTAAAAGTTAAATCGTTTTAAAAAGCGAAAAAAAATTTAAAAAAAATTTTTTTTAAAAATGTTTTGCTTTAAAAAAAATCCCAAATGTGTTTTTTAAAATAAAATTTTAACATTTTTTAAAAAATTTAAAAACCCCCTATTAATAAAAACGAAATAATAAAAACGTCGTTTTTATGCTTTTTTTTGCGTTAAAACGCAGATTAAAAACTCAAAACGTGCTGTTTTGCTAAAATAAGCATTTTCAAGCATTTTAGATCGTTGAAATCGTTCAAATAGAAGCAATAATAATAAAAACCAATAATAAAAAATTCGTCGTTTTATGCTGTTTTACGCGTTAAAACGCAGATTAAAACTCAAAACTTTAAAGCTAAAATAAAATTTTCAAGCATTTTAGATCGTTTGAAATCGTTCAAAAGAGCAATATTAATAAAACATTTAAAAAAATTTCGTTTTTAGCGTTTTAAAGCGTTAAAGACGAATAAATCAAAAACGATTTTTTAAAATAAGCATTTTCAGTTTTAGCGTTGAAATCGTTCAAATAAACAATTATTTTAAAAAGAATAATAAAAATTTCGCGTTTTTATGCTTGATTTTCGCGATAAAAGCGATTAAACTCAAAACGTTGTTTTCGCTAAAATATGCATTTTCTCAAAGCATTTAAGTAAATCGTTAAAAATCATATTAAAAAACAGATTATAAAAATTAGTCGTTTTAATAGCTGTTTTACGCGTAAAACGAATTAAAACTCAAATATGCTGTTTTGCTTAAAAAGCATTTCAAGCCATTTTGTCGTTTTGAAACGTTACAATAGAGCAATATTAATAAAACATAATAAAAATTTCGTCGATTTTTATAACATTTTGCGTTAAAACGGATTAAAGCTGTTAAGCGTTTAACGCATTAAAATAAAGCTTTTTCAAGCATTTAGACTAATATTTCTAGCAAATGAACGAGAATCTAAAAAAAATAAAAATTCGTCGATTACATATAAAAATTTTACGTTTAGAGTTTAAAGCTAAAATGCTGTTTTCAAAGCTCAAAGCTTTTGTGCTTAAATAGATTTCAAGATTTTAGACGCTGATATTAAAACGAATAATAAAAAATTGTCGTTTTATGCTGTTTTACGCGTTAAACGCAGATTAAAGCTCAAAACGTGCTGTTTTGCAAAATAAGCATTTTCAAGCATTTTAGATCGTTGAAATCGTTCAAATAACAATATTAATAAAAACAGAATAATAAAAAATTCGTTTTTAATTTGTGTTTAAAACGCAGATTAATCAAGACGTGCTTTCAAAATAAGCATTTTCAAAATTAACATTTTAAGGAAATCGTTCAAATAGAAGCATTTAATAAAAACGAATAATAAAAATGTCGTTTTTTGCTGTTTTACGCGTTAAAACGCAGATTAAAGCTAAACGTGCTGTTTTGCTAAAGTAATATTCACATTTTTAGATCGTTGAAATCGTGCAAATAGAGCAATATTAATAAAACGAATAATAAAAAATTCGTCGTTTTTATGTTTTTTACGCGTTAAAACGCAGATTAAAGCTCAAAACGTGCTGTTTTGCTAAAGTAAGCATTTTCAAGCATTTTAGATCGTTGAAATCGTTCAAATAGACGCAATATTAATAAAAAACGAATAATAAAAATTCGTCGTTTTATGCTGTTTTACGCGTTAAAACGCAGATTAAAGCTCAAAACGTGCTGTTTTGCTAAAATATACATTTTAAGTTTTAATCGTTGAAATCGTTCAAATGAAAATATTAATAAAAACGAATAATAAAAATTTTCGTTTTTATGCTGTTATTAAACTAAAACGCAGATTAAAGCTCAAAACGTGCTGTTTTGCTAAAAAAACATTTTCAAGCATTTTTTGGGTCGTTTAAATCGTTCAAAAAAGAAGCAATATTAATAAAAAAGAATAATAAAAAAAACGTCGTTTTTTTGCTGTTTTTTCGCGTTTAAAAAGCAGATTAAAACTCAAAAAAGTGCTGTTTTTTCTAAAATAAAACATTTTCAAGCATTTTGATCGTTTAAATCGTTTTAAATAGACGCAATATTAATAAAAAAAAAGAATAATTAAAAAAATTTTGTCGTTTTTAAAAGCTGTTTTTCGCGTTAAAAAACCCGATTAAAATTCAAAAAATGGTTTTGCTAAAAAAAGCATTTTGCCGATCGTTGAAATCGTTCAAATAGACGCAAAAAAAAAAACGAATAATAAAAATTTCCCGTTTTTTTGCTGTTTTACGCGTTAAAACGCAGATTAAAGCTCAAAACGTGCTGTTTTTTCCAAAAAAGCATTTTTTAAGCATTTAGGGTCGTTGAAATCGTTCAAATAGACGCAAAAAATAAAAACGAATAATAAAAAAAACGTTGTTTTATGCTGTTTACGGGGTTAAAACGCAGATTACCGTTTAAAAGCTGTTTTGCTAAAATAAGCATTTTCAAGCATTTTTTAAAACGTTGAAAAGTTCCCAAAAAGAAGCAATATTAATAAAAACGAATAATAAAAAAATTTTTCGTTTTTTTGCTGTTTTACGCGTTAAAAAGCAAAATTAAAGTCAAAACGTGCTGTTTTTCTAAAATAAACATTTTCAAGCATTTTAGATCGTTGAAATCGTTTAAATAGAAACAATATTAATAAAAATTCATCATTTTATGGGTGTTTTACGCGTTAAAACGCAGATTAAAACTCAAAAAAGTGCTGTTTTTCTAAAATAAAAATTTTTTAAGCATTTTAGATCGTTGAAATCGTTCAAATAGACGCAATAAAAAAAAACGAATAATAAAAAAAATTTTGTCGTTTTTTTTGCTTTTTTTTTACCCTTAAAACACAGAATAAAAAACTCAAAAAGTGCTGTTTTGCTAAAATAACATTTTTTAAGCATTTTAGATGGTTGAGAACGTTTTAAAAAAACAATATTAATAAAAAAGAATAATAAAAAAATTTGTCGTTTTATGCTGTTTTTCGCGTTAAAAAGCAGATTAAAACTCAAAAAAGTGCTGTTTGCTAAAAAAAACGTTTTTTAAGCATTTTAGATCGTTGAAATCGTTCAAATAGACCCCAATATTAATAAAAACGAATAATTAAAATTTCGTCGTTTTAGGTTTTTTCGCGTTAAAAAGCAAAAAAAATTGTTTTGCTTAAAAAAGCATTTTAAAGCATTTTGATCGTTGAAATCGTTCAAATAGAAACCCAATATTAATAAAAAAGAATAATAAAAAAACGTCGTTTTTTTGCTGTTTTACGCGTTAAAACGCAGATTAAACTCAAAACGTGCTTTTTTTGCCAAAATAACATTTTTCAAGCATTTTAGATCGTTGAAATCGTTTAAATAGAAGCAAAAAATTAATAAAAAAGAATAATAAAAAAATTTGTCATTTTATGATGTTTTACGCGTTAAAACGCGATTAAAGCTCAAAACGTGTTTTGGGGTAAAATAAGCATTTTTTAAGCATTTTTTGATCGTTGAAAGTTTAAAAAAGACGCAATATTAATAAAAAAAAGAATAATAAAAATTTCGTCGTTTTTTTTGCTGTTTTACGCCCAAAACGCGATTAAAACTCAAAACGTGCTGTTTTTTTAAAAAAAAGCATTTTCAAAACATTTTGAAACGTTGAAATCGTTCAAATAGAAGCAATATTAATAAAAACGAATAATAAAAATTTCCCCTTGTTTTTTTGCTGTTTTTCGCGTTAAAACGCAGATTAAAAACTTTTAAAACCCTGCTGTTTTGCTAAAATAAGCATTTTCAAACATTTAGATCGTGAAATCGTTCAAATAGACGCAATTAAAAACGAATAATAAAAATTCGTCGTTTTATGCTTTTACGCGGGCAAACGCAGATTAAAGCCTAAAACTGCTGTTTTACAAAGTAAGCATTTTCAAGCTTTTTAGATCGTTTAAATCGTTCAAATAGACGCAATATTAATAAAAAAAGAATAATAAAAATTCGTCGTTTTATGCTTTTTACGCGTTAAAACGCAGATTAAAGCTCAAAACGTGCTGTTTTGCTAAAATAAGCTTTTTAAGACATTTTAGATCGTTGAAATCGTAAATTTGAACAATATTTAAAAACGAATAATAAAAATTCGTCATTTTATGATGTTTTACGCGTTAAACGCAGATTAAAAATCAAAAAGTGCTGTTTTGCTAAAATAAGCATTTTAAAGCATTTTAGATCTGAAATTGTTCAAAAGACGCAAATTAATAAAAAAAAGAATAATAAAGATTTCGTCGTTTTATGCTGTTTTACGCGTTAAAACGCAGATTAAAAAGCAAAACGTGCTGGCACAAAATAAGCATTTTCAGGCATTTTAGATCGTTGAAGTAATTCCAAATAGAAGCCAATATTAATAAAAACGGAATAATAAAAAATTCGTCGATTTTTATGCTGTTTTACGCGTTAAAACACAGATTAAGCTCCAAAACGTGCTGTTTTTAAAATTAAAGCATTTTCAAAGCATTTTAGATCGTTGAAATCGTTCAAATAGAAGCAATATTTTAAAAAAGAATAATAAAAATTCGTCGTTTTTATGCTGTTTTTCGCGTTAAAACGCAGATTAAAGCTCAAGACGGGTGTTTTCCTAAAATAAGCATTTTCAAGCATTTTAGATCGTTGAAATCCCTTCAAATAGAAGAATATTAATAAAAAAAGAATAATAAAAAATTTCGTCGTTTTTATGCTGTTTTACGCGTTAAAAAAGCAGATTAAACAAAACGTGCTGTTTTTCTAAAATAAGCATTTTCAAGCATTTTAAACGTTGAAATCGTTCAAATAGAAACAATATTAATAAAAACGAATAATAAAAAAATTCGTCGTTTTTATACTTTGTTTTTGCCCGTTAAAACGCAGATTAAAAGCTCAAAACGTGCTGTTTTTGCTAAGTAAAATTTTCAAGCATTTTTAGATCGTTTGAAATCGTTCAAAATAGACGCAATATTGATAAAACGAATAATAAAAATTCGTCGTTTTTATGCTGTTTTACGCGTAAAACGCGAGATTAAAACTCAAAACGCACTGTTTTTCACAAAATAAGCATTTTCAAAAGCATTTTAGATCGTTGAAATCGTTCAAATAAAACAATATTAATACTTAAAACGGTTTGCGATAAAAGAGCTGTCGTTTTTATGCTGTTTTACGCCGTTAAAACGCAGATTAAAGCAAAACGTGCTGTTTTGCTAAAATAAAGCATTTTCAGGCATTTTAGATCGTTGAAATCGTTCAAATAGAAGCAATATTAATAAAAACGAATAATAAAAAATTAAATTACGTTTTTTTTATGCTGTTTTTTTACGCGGGTAAAACGCAGATTAAAGCCAAACGTGCTGTTTTGCTGAAGTAAACATTTTCAGCATTTTAGATCGTTGAAATCGTTCAAATAGACGCAATATTAATAAAACGAATAATAAAAATTCGTCGTTTTTATACTTTGTTTACGCGGTCAAGCGCAGATTAAAATAAAACGTTAACTGTTTTTTGCTAAAGTAAGCATTTTCAGCATTTTACAGATCGTTGAAATCGTTCCGAAATAGACGCAATATTAATAAAAACGGTTAATAAAAAATTCGTCGTTTTTTATGCTGTTTTGCGAAAACGCAGATTAAAACTCAAAAACGATGCTGTTTTTTTTAAAATAAGCATTATCAAGCATTTTGGATCGTTGAAATTGTTCAAATAGATGCAATATTAATAAAAACGAATAATAAAATTTCGTCGTTTTTTTTTTATGCTGTTTACGCGTTAAAACGCGATTAAAACTCAAAACGTGCTGTTTTGCTTTAAAATAAGCATTTTCAAGCATTTTTAGATCGTTGAAATCACGTTCAAATAGACGCAATATTAATAAAAAATGAATAACCAAAAAAATTCGTCGTTTTTTATGCTGTTTTACGCGTTAAACGCAGATTAAAAGCCAAAACGTGCTTTTGTTTTTGCTTTAAAATAATAAGCATTTTCCAGCATTTTAGATCGTTGAAATGTCGATAAGTGTTAAAACGCAGATTAAAGCTCAAAACGTGCTGTTTTGCTAAAATAAGCATTTTCAAGCATTTTAGATCGTTGAAATCGTTCAAATAGAAGCAATATTAATAAAACAGCGAATAATAAAAATTCGTCGTTTTATGCTGTTTTTACGCACGTTAAAACGCAGATTAAGCTCAAAACGTGCTGTTTTGTTAAAATAAGCATTTTTCAAGCATTTTAGATCGTTGAAATCGTTCAAATAAGGGCAATATTAATAAAAACGAATAATAAAGAATTTCGTCGTTTTTTATGCTGTTTACGCGTTAAAACGCAGATTAAAAACTCAAAACGGTACTGTTTTTGCTAAAATAAGCATTTTCCAAGCATTTTTAGATCGTTGAAATCGTTCAAATAGACGCAATATTAATAAAAAACAAATAATAAAAATTTTGTCGTTTTTATGCTGTTTTTGCGCGTTAAAACGCAGATTAAAAGCTCAAAAACACTGTTTTGCTAAAATAAGCATTTTCAAGCATTTTAGATCGTTGAAATCGTTCAAATAGAAACAATATTAATAAAAACGAATAATAAAAATTCGTCGTTTTATGCTGTTTTACGCCGTTAAAACGCAGATTAAAAGCCTCAAGACGTTGCTGTTTTCCTAAAATAAGCATTTTCAAGCATTTTAGATCGTTGAAATCGTTCAAATAGAAGCAATATTAATAAAAACGAATAATAAAAATTTCGTCGTTTTTATGCTGTTTTACGCGTTAAAACGCAGATTAAGCAAAACGTGCTGTTTTGCTAAAATAAGCATTTTCAAGTACAGATCGTTAAAATCGTTCAAAAATGAAGCAATATTAATAAAAACAGGCAATAAAAAATTCGTCGTTTTTTATGCTGTTTTACCGCGTTAAAACGCAGATTAAAAACTCAAAACGATGCTGTTTTTTGCTAAAAAGTAAGCATTTTGAAGCATTTTTAGATCCGTTGAAATTGTTCAAATAGACGCAATATTAATAAAAAACGAATAATAAATTCGTCGTTTTTATGCTGTTTTACGCAGATTAAAACGCAGATTAAAGCTCAAACACGTGCTGTTTTGCTAACATAAGCATTTTTCAAGCATTTTAGATCGTTGAAATCGTTCAAATAGAAACAATATTTAAAAAAAAACGAATAAAAAAATTTTTGTCGTTTTTTGCTGTTTTACGCGTTAAAACGCGATTAAAAAAAACGTGCTGTTTTTTCTTTTAAAAAAAAGCATTTCAAAATTTTAGATCGTTGAAATCGTTTAAAAAGCAATATTAAAAAAACGAATAATAAAAAAATTTGTCGTTTTTTGCTGTTTTTAGCGTTAAAACGCAGAATAAACTCAAAAAGTGCTGTTTTGCTAAAATAACATTTTAAGCATTTTTTGATGTTAAATCGTTAAATAACGCAAAATTAATAAAAACGAAAAAAAAAATTTTGTCGTTTTATCTGTTTTACGCGTTAAAACGCAGATTAAACTCAAAACGTGCTGTTTTTTCTAAAATAAAACATTTTCAAGCATTTTTTGATCGTTGAAATCGTTCAAATGAACAATATTAATAAAAACGAATAAAAAAATTCGTCTTTTATGCTGTTTACGCGTTAAAACGCAGATTAAAGTCAAAACGTGCTGTTTTGTTAAAAAAAATTTTCAAGCATTTTAGATCGTGAAATCGTTTTAAATAAAGCAATATTAATAAAAACGAATAATAAAATTTTGTCGTTTTTTATCTTTTTTTTACGCGTTAAAACGCATTAAAACTCAAAACGTGCTGTTTTGCTAAAATAAAGACGAATTTAGATCGTTGAAATCGTTCAAATAGACGCTATTTAAAAAAAACGAAAAAAAATTCGTCGTTTTTATGCTGTTTTACGCGTTAAAACGCAGATTAAAAACTCAAAACGTGCTGTTTTGCAAAATAACTTTTCAAGCATTTTAGATCGTTGAAATCGTTCAAATAAACTATTTAAAAACGAATAATAAAAATTTTGTCGTTTTTTTTTGTTTTACGCGTTAAAACGCAGATTAAAAAAATCAAAACGTGCTGTTTTGCTAAAATAAGCTTTTCAAAATTTTTGATCGTTGAAATCCCCTTTTAAATAAAACAAAAATAAAAAAGAATAATAAAAGAAATTTTTTTTTGCTGTTTTAGGGGTTAAAACGCGTTTAAAACTCAAAACGTGCTGTTTTTGCAAAAAAAACATTTTCAAGCATTTTAGATCGTTAAAAACGTTCAAAAAGACGCATATTAATAAAAAAAGAATAATAAAAAAAATTTTGTGTTTTATCCTTTTTACGCGTTAAAACGCAGAATAAAGCTCAAAACGTGCTGTTTTGCTAAAATAAACATTTTCAAGCATTTTAGATCGTTGAAATCGTTCAAATGAACAATAAATAAAAACGAATAATAAAAATTCGTCGTTTTATGCTGTTTTTACGCGTTAAAACGCAGATTAAGTTAAAACTGCTGTTTTGCTAAAAAAAGCATTTCAAGCATTTTAGATCGTTGAAATCGTTCAAATAAAAGCAATATTTAAAAAAACGAATAAAAAAAAAATCGTCGTTTTATGCTGTTTTACGCGTTAAAACGCGATTAAACTCAAAACTGCTGTTTTGCAAAATAAGCATTTTCAAGCATTTTTTATCGTTGGGGAAAACGTTCAAATAGACGCAATATTAATAAAAAAAAAAAAAGCGTTTTTCGCGTTAAAACGCAAATTTAAACTCAAAAAGTGCTGTTTTTCTAAAAAAACATTTTCAAGCATTTTTAGATCGTTTAAATCGTTAAATAAAAGCAATATTAAAAAAAACGAAAAAAAAAAATTTGTCTTTTTTATCGTTTTGCGTTAAAAAAGTTAAAAATCAAAACGTGCTGTTTTGCTAAAATGCATTTTCAAACATTTTAGATCGTTGAAATCGTTCAAATAGACGCAATAAAATAAAAAAAGAATAATAAAAATTTCGTCGTTTTATGCTGTTTTACGCGTTAAAAAGCAGAATAAACTAAAACGGGGTTTTTTTCAAAATAAGATTTTCAAGCATTTTAGATCGTTAAATCGTTAAATAGAGCAAATTTAAAAAAAGAATAATAAAAATTTTGTCGTTTTTTTTGCTGTTTTGCGTTAAAACGCAGATTAAACTCAAAACTCTGTTTTGCTAAAATAAAAAATTTTTTAACATTTTAGATCGTTGAAATCGTTCAAATAGAGCAATAAAAATAAAAAAAGAATAATAAAAAATTTGTCGTTTTATGCTGTTTTTCGCGTTAAAACGCAGATTAAACTCAAAACGTGCTTTTTGCTAAAATAAGCATTTTCAAAGCATTTTTTGATCGTTGAAATCGTTCAAATAGAGCAATATTAATAAAACGAATAAAAAATTTTGTCGTTTTTTTTGCTGTTTTACGCGTTAAAACGCGATTAAGAAAAAAAGTGCTGTTTTGCAAAATAAGCATTTTCAAAACATTTTTTGATCGTTGAAATCGTTCAAAAAACGCAATATTAATAAAAAAACGCGTTACGCGTTAAAAAAGCGAAATTTAAAACTCAAAACGTGCTTTTTTCTAAAATAAGCATTTTTAAGCATTTTAGATCGTTGAAATCGTTTTTAAAAAGAACAATATTAATAAAAAAAAAATTTAAAAAATCTCTTTTATGCGTTTTTCGCGTTAAAACGCGTTAAAACCCAAAAAGTGCTGTTTTGCTAAAAAAAGCATTTTCAAGCATTTTTGATCGTTGAAATCGTTCAAATAGACCCAAAAAATAAAAACGAAAAATAAAAATTTCTCGTTTTATGCTGTTTTTCGCGTTAAAACCAGAATAAAGCTCAAAACTGTGTTTTGCTAAAATAAAAATTTTCAAGCATTTTAGATCTTGAAATCGCAAAAAGAAGCAATATTAATAAAAACGAATAATAAAAAAATTCGTCGTTTTTATGCTGTTTTACGCGTTAAAACGCAGATTAAAACTCAAAACTTTTTTTGCTAAAATAATCATTTTCAACATTTTAGATCGTTGAAATCGTTCAAAAAAGAAACAATATTTAAAAAAAAGTAATTTCGTCGTTTTATGCTGTTTTACGCGTTAAAACGCGATTAAAACTCAAAATGCTGTTTTGCTAAATAAGCATTTTCAGGGATTTTTGATCGTTGAAATCGTTCAAATAGAACAATATTAATAAAAAAAAAAAATAAAAAATTCGTCGTTTTTATGCTGTTTTCGCGTTAAAACCGTTAAAAACCAAAACGTGCTGTTTTGCTAAAATAAAACATTTTCAAGCATTTTTTGATCGTTGAAATCGTTAAATAGACCCAAAATTAATAAAAACAATAATAAAAATTTTGTGATGCTGTTTTTCGCGTTAAAACGCAGATTAAAAACTCAAAACGTGCTGTTTTTCTAAAATAACATTTTTTTAAGCATTTTAGATCGTTGAAATCGTTCAAATAGAAGCAATTTAAAAACGAATAATAAAAAAATTTGTCGTTTTATGCTGTTTTACGCGTTAAAACGCAGATTAAAACTCAAAACGTGCTGTTTGCAAAATAAAAACATTTTCAAGCATTTTTTGATCGTGAAATCGTTCAAATAGACGCAATAAAAATAAAAAAAGAATAATAAAAATTTCTGTTTTTTTTGTTTTTTCGCGTTAAAACCAGAATAAAACTCAAAAATGCTGTTTTCTAAAATAAACATTTTCAACATTTTAGATCGTGGGAAAACGTTCAAATAGACGCAATATTTAAAAAAAGAATAATAAAAATTTCGTCGTTTTTTTGCTGTTTTACGCGTTAAAACGCAGATTTAAACCAAAAAGTGTTTTTTTGCTAAAATAACATTTTGATTTTTTGATCGTTGAAATCGTTTCAATAACGCAATATTAATAAAAAAAATATAAAAAATTTTGTCGTTTTTTGCTTTTTTTGCGTTAAAACCGATTAAAACTCAAAATTTCTGTTTTGCTAAAATAACATTTTCAAACATTTTTGATCGTTGAAATCGTTCAAAAAAAGCAATATTAATAAAAAAAGAATAAAAAATTTGTCGTTTTTTTTTGCTGTTTTGCGAAAAACCCGATTAAAATCAAAACGTGCTGTTTTGCAAAATAAAACATTTTAAGCATTTTAGATCGTTTAAATCGTTTTTAAAAAGAAACAATATTAAAAAAACAATAATAAAAATTCGTCATTTTTATGTGTTTACGCGTTAAAACGCAGATTAAAGCTCAAAACTGTTTTTGCTAAAATAACTTTTCAAAAGCATTTTGTCGTTGAAATGTTAAAAAAGACGCAATATTAATAAAAAAGAATAATAAAAAATTCGTCGTTTTTTAACTGTTTACGCTAAAAAGGGGTAAACTCAAAAAGTGCTGTTTTTTCTAAAAAAAACTTTTCAAGCAAGTCGTTGAAATCGTTCAAATGCGCAATATTTAAAAACGAATAATAAAAATTGTCGTTTTATGCTGTTTTACGGTTAAAACGCAGATTAAAGCTCAAAAGTGCTGTTTTCAAAATAAGCATTTTCAACATTTTAGATCGTTGAAATCGAAATGACGAAATTTTAAAAAAAACGAATAATAAAAAAATTTTGTCGTTTTTATGCTGTTTTCGCAAACGCAGAATAAAAGTTTTAAACGTGCTGTTTTGCTAAAATAAGCATTTTTTAAGCATTTTAGATCGTTGAAATCGTTCAAAAAAAGTATTAATAAAAACCAATAATAAAAATTTTGTCGTTTTTATGCTGTTTTGCGTTAAAACGCAATTAAACTCAAAACGTGCTGTTTTGTAAAATAAGCATTTTTTAAACATTTTAGATTTGAAATCGTTAAATAAAGCAATATTAATAAAAAAAAATAATAAAAAAAACGGTTTTTTTGCTGTTTTTTCGCGTTAAAACCAAATAAACTCAAAACTCTTTTTTCAAAATAAGCATTTTCAACTTTTAATCGTTGAAATCGTTTAAATAGAACAATATTAAAAAAACGAATAATAAAAAATTGTCATTTTTGATGTTTTACCGTTAAAACGCAGATTAAAACCAAAAAAGTGCTGTTTTGTAAAAAAAAAGCATTTTCAACATTTTAGATCGTTGAAATTGTTCAAATAGCGCAATATTAATAAAAACGAATAATAAAGATTTCGTCGTTTTTATGCACGCGTTAAAAACAGAATAAAACTCAAAAAGTGCTGTTTTGCTAAAAAAGCATTTTGGGATTTTAATCGTTGAAATCGTTCAAATAGACCCCAAAATAAAAAACAATAATAAAAAAATTTGGGCGTTTTTTTGCTGTTTTCCCGTTAAACGCAGATTAAAACTCAAAAGGGGCTGTTTTTTCTAAAATAAAAATTTTCAAGCATTTTAGATCGTTGAAATCGTTCAAATAGAAGCAAATTAAAACAATAATAAAAAAATTTGTCGTTTTATGCTGTTTTTCCCCCAAAAAGCAGATTAAATTCAAAACGTGCTGTTTTGCTAAAATAAATTTTTTAAAACATTTTAATCGTTGAAATCGTTCAAAAAGAAGCAATATTAAAAAAACGATAATAAAAAAATTTGTCGTTTTATGCTGTTTTTTGCGTTAAAACGCGAATAAAAAATCAAAACGTGCTGTTTTTTGAAAAAACCAAACTTTTTGATGTTGAAATCGTTAAATAGAAGCAATATTAATAAAAACAAAAAAATAAAAAAATCGTCGTTTTTTTTGCTGTTTTCGCGTTAAAACGCAGATTAAAGCTCAAAACGTGCTGTTTTGCTAAAATAAAACATTTTCAAGCATTTTAGATTTGAAATGTTTAAATAGAAGCAATATTAATAAAAACGAATAATAAAAATTTCGTCTTTTTTGTGTTTTTTCGCGTTAAAACGCAGATTTAAAAAACAAAACGTGCTGTTTTGCTAAAATGCATTTTCAACTTTTAGATCGTTGAAATTGTTCAAATAGAGCAATATTAAAAAAACGAATAATAAAAATTTGTCGTTTTTTTTGCTGTTTACCGGCAGAATAAAACTCAAAAAAGTGCTGTTTTTCTAAAATAAAAACATTTTCGCATTTTAGTGTTGAAATCGTTCAAATAAGCAATAAAAATAAAAAGAAAAATAAAAAAGGTCGTTTTTTTCGTTTTACGCGTTAAAACGCAGATTTTAAACTCAAAAAATGCTGTTTTTAAAATAAGCATTTTCAACAGATCCCCTTGAAATCGTTCAAATAGAAACAATATTTAAAAAAAACGAATAATAAAAAATTCGTCGTTTTATCTTTTTACGCCCAAAACGCAAATTTAATTTTAAAACGTGCTGTTTTTTCTAAAAAAGCATTTTCAAAACTTTTGATCGTTGAAATCGTTCAAATAGACGCAATAATAAAAAAGAAAAATAAAAATTTTGTCGTTTTATGCTGTTTTGCGTTAAAACGCGATTAAAGCTCAAAAATGCTGTTTTTTGCTAAAATAAGCTTTTTAAGCATTTTTGATTGTTGAAATCGTTCAAATAGAGCAATTTAAAAAAACGAATAATAAAAAAATTTGTGTTTTTTTTGCTGTTTTACGCGTTAAAACGCGATTAAAACTCAAAACGTGCTGTTTTGCTAAAAAAAGGGATTTTCAAAACATTTTAGATCTTGAAATTTTCAAATAGACGCAATATTTAAAAAAAAGAAAAATAAAATTTTGTCGTTTTTTTATGCTGTTTTTCGCGTTAAAACGCAGAATAAACTCAAAACGGCTGTTTTGCAAAAAAACATTTTCAAGCTTTTAATCGTTGAAATCGTTCAAATAAAGAAAATTAATAAAAACGAATAATAAAAAAAGTCGTTTTTTTTGCTGTTTTACGCGTTAAAACGCAGATTAAACTCAAAACGTGCTGTTTTTTTCTAAAATAAAAACATTTTCAAGCATTTTAGATCGTTGAAATCGTTCAAATAAGCAAAAAAAAAAACGAATAATAAAAATTTTTGTTTTTTTGCTGTTTTCCGAAAAAGCAGTAAACCCAAAAATGCTGTTTTGCTAAAATAAGCATTTTCAACATTTTAGATCGTTGAAATCCCCTTCAAATGCGCAATTTAAAAAAAAAGAATAATAAAAAAATTTTGTCGTTTTATGCTGTTTTTCGCGTTAAAAACCCGATTAAACTCAAAACGTGCTGTTTTGCTAAAATAAGCATTTTTAAGCATTTTTAGATCGTTGAAATCGTTCAAATAACGCAATAAATAAAAAAAGGATAATAAAAATTCGTCGTTTTTTTTGCTGTTTTTACGCGTTAAAACGCAGATTAAAACTCAAAAAGTGCTGTTTTTTCTAAAATAAGCATTTTCAAGCATTTTAGATCGTTGAAATCGTTCAAATAGGCAATTTAAAAAAACGAATAATAAAAATTCGTCGATGCTGTTTTCGCGTTAAAAGCAGATTAAAAGCTCAAAACGTGTGTTTTTCTAAAATAAGCATTTTCAAGCATTTTAGATCGTTGAAATTGTTCAAATAAACCCAAAATTAATAAAACAAAATAAAAAATTCGTCGTTTTATCTGTTTTTCCCTTAAAACGCAGATTAAACTCAAAACGTGCTGTTTTGCTAAAATAACATTTTCAAGCATTTTAGATCGTTGAAATCGTTCAAATAGAGCATAAAAAAAAAACGAATAATAAAAAAATTGTCGTTTTATGCTGTTTTGCGGAAAAAAACGTAAACTCAAAACGTGCTGTTTTGCTAAAATAAGCATTTTAAGCATTTAGATCTTGAAATCGTTCAAATAAAAGCAATATTAATAAAAAGAATAATAAAAATTCGTCGTTTTTTATGCTGTTTTTTCGCGTTAAAACGCAGATTAAAACTCAAAACGTGCTGTTTTTTCAAAATAAGCATTTTTTAAACATTTTAGATCGTTGAAATCGTTCAAATAGAGCAATAAAAATAAAAAAGAATAATAAAAAAACGTCGTTTTTTCGACGCGAAAAAAGCAGAATAAACTCAAAACGTGCTGTTTTGCTAAAATAAACATTTTTAAGCATTTTAGATCGTTGAAATCGTTAAAAACCAATATTAATAAAAACGAATAATAAAAAATTTTGTCGTTTTTTTTTGCTGTTTTACGCGTTAAAACGGATTAAAACTCAAAACGTCTGTTTTTAAAATAAGCATTTTCAAGCATTTTTTGATCTTACGCAATATTAATAAAAATTAATAATAAAAAATTTCCCTCGTTTTTATGCTGTTTTACCCCGTTAAAACGCAGATTAAAACTCAAAACGTGCTGTTTTTGCAAAATAAGCATTTTCAAGCATTTTAGATCGTTGAAATCGTTTAAATAGAAGCAATATTTAAAAAAAAGAATAATAAAAAGTCGTTTTTTGCTGTTTTACCCTTAAAACCCGCCCGATTAAAAACTCAAAACGGGTGTTTTTTCTAAAATAAGCATTTTCAAGCATTTTAATCGTTAAAATCGTTCAAATAGACGGGGAAAATTTAAAAAAAACGAATAATAAAAATTTTCGTTTTTATGCTGTTTTTGCAAAACGCAGAATAAGGGGCCAAAAAGGGTGTTTTGTAAAAAAAAATTTTTTGCCCTTTTTGACGTTGAAATCGTTCAAAAGAAAAAATATTAATAAAAACCAAAATAAAAATTTCCGTCGTTTTTGCTGTTTACCGTTAAACGCAGATTAAAGCTCAAAACGTTGTTTTTCTAAAAAAAAGCATTTTCAAGCATTTTTGATCGTTGAAATCGTTTTTAAAAAGAAAATATTAATAAAAACGAATAATAAAAATTCGTCGTTTTTTTTGCTGTTTTACGCGTTAAAAAGCGGAAATTTAAAACTCAAACGTGCTGTTTTTTTTCTAAAAAAAGCATTTTCAAGCATTTTAGGGTCGTTGAAATCGTTCAAATAGACGCAATAAAAATAAAAAAAAGAATAATAAAAATTCGTCTTTTTTTTGCTGTTTTACGCGTTAAAACGCAGAATAAAGCCCCAAAACGGGTGTTTTTTCTAAAAAAAGCATTTTAAGCATTTTAGACTTGAAATCGTTCAAAATACGCAATAAAAAAAATGAATAATAAAAAATTTTTGTCGTTTTTTTGCTGTTTTACGCGTTAAAACGCCCGATTAAAAAAACAAAACGTGCTGTTTTTTCTAAAATAAAACATTTTTTAAGGTTTTGATCGTGGAAATCGTTAAAAAAGACGCAATTTTAAAAAGGGAAAAATAAAAATTTCGTCGTTTTTGCTGTTTTAGGGTTAAAAAGCAGATTACCGGGGTTTTAAAAAAGGGTGTTTTTTTCTAAAATAAGCATTTTTTGGGATTTAAGATCGTTGAAATCGTTCAAATAACGCAATATGAATAAAAAAAAGAATAATAAAAAAATTTCGTCGTTTTATGCTGTTTTACGCGTTAAACGCTGATTAAAGCTCAAAAAAGTGCTGTTTTTTCCAAAATAACATTTTTTAAGCATTTTTAAACGTTGAAAACGTTCAAATAGAAAATTTAAAAAAAACGAAAAAAAAAATCGTCGTTTTTTTGCTGTTTTGCGTTAAAACGCAGATTAAAGCCCCAAAACGTGCCGTTTTGCTAAAAAAAGCATTTTTTAAGCATTTTTGGGTCCTTGAAATCGTTCAAAAGAAGTTTAAAATTAATAAAAAAAGAATAATAAAAATTTCGTCGTTTTTTGCTGTTTTACGCGTTAAAACGCGTTAAAAACTCAAAACGTGCTGTTTTGCTAAAAAATAAACATTTTCAAGAAGATCGTTTTAAATCGTTTAAATAGAAGCAATATTAAAAAAACCAATAATTAAAAAATTTGTCGTTTTTATGTGTTTTTTCCGTTAAAACGCAGATTAAAGCCCCAAAACGTGCTGTTTTTCTAAAAAAAAGCATTTTTTTGCCCTTTTAGATCGTTAAAATCGTTCAAAAAGACGCAATATTAATAAAAAAAGAATAATAAAAAATTTTGTCGTTTTATGCTCTTTTACGCGTTAAAAAGCAGAATAAAACTCAAAACGTGCTGTTTTTCTTAAAAAAAAACATTTTTAAGCATTTTTTTGATCGTGGAAATCGTTCAAATAGACGCAATAATTTAAAAAAACGAATTTAAAAAAAATTTCGTCGTTTTTTTGCTGTTTTTCGCGTTAAAACGCAGATTACAGCTCAAAACGTGCTGTTTTGCTAAAATAATCATTTTTTAAGCATTTTAGATCGTTGAAATCGTTCAAATAGACGGGAATATTAATAAAAAAGGGAAACATAAAAATTTCGTCGTTTTATGCTGTTTTACGCGTTAAAAAGCTGATTAAACTCAAAAAATTGCTGTTTTGCTAAAAAAAAGCATTTTCAAGCATTTTTTATCGTTGAAATCGTTCAAATAGAAGCAATATTAATAAAACACGAATAATAAAAAATTTCGTCGTTTTTTGCTGTTTACGCGTTAAAACCAAAATTAAAAAAACCCAAAAAGGGTGTTTTGCTAAAATAACATTTTCAAGCATTTTTAAACGTTGAAATCGTTTAAATAGAAGCAATATTAATAAAAAAATTTAAAAATAAAAATTCATCATTTTTTATTTTTTGTTTTACGCGTTAAAACGCAGATTAAAGCCCCAAAACTTCTTTTTCAAAATAAACATTTTCAAGCATTTTAGATCGTTGGGAAAACGTTTAAATAGACGCAATATTAATAAAAAAGGGAAAAATAAAAATTCGTCGTTTTTTTGCTGTTTTACCCCGTTAAAACGCAGATTAAACTCAAAACGTGCTGTTTTGCTAAAATAAGCATTTTCAAGCAAATTTTTGATCGTTGAAATCGTTCAAATAGACGCAATATTAATAAAAAAGAATAATAAAAATTTTGTCCCTTTTTTTTGTTTTTTTACCCCGTTAAAACGCAGATTAAAACTCAAAACGTGCAGTTTTTTCTAAAATAAAACATTTTCAAGCATTTTAGATCCGGGGAAAACGTTCAAATAGAAGCGTATTAATAAAACGAATAATAAAAATCGTCGTTTTTTTTGCTGTTTTCGCGTTAAAAAGCAGATTAAAGCTCAAAAAGTGCTGTTTTGCTAAAATAAGCATTTTCAAGCATTTTTTTGATCAATTGAAATCCCTTCAAATAAAAGCAAAAATTAATAAAACGAATAATAAAAAAACGTCGTTTTTTTTGCTTTTTTTCGCGTTAAAACGCATATCAAAACTCAAAACGTGTTTTTTTGCTAAAATAAGCATTTTCTTCCCTTTTAGATCGTTGAAATCGCCCAAAAAGACGAAATATTTAAAAAAAAACGAATAATAAAAAAATTTTTTTTGTTTTTTGCTTTTTTTATGCGTTAAAACGAATTAAAAACTCAAAACGTGCTATTTTGCTAAAAAAAAGCATTTTCAAGCATTTTTTGATTGTTTTAAATCGTTTTAAATAAAAAACAATATTAATAAAAAAGAATAATTAAAAAATTTGTCGTTTTTTTTGTTTTTTTACGCGTTAAAAAGCCGATTAAAAATAAACGTGCTGTTTTGCTAAAATGCATTTTTGCCCTTTTAGACGTTTAAATCGTTCAAATCGACGCAATAAAAAAAAAAAAAGAAAAAAAAAAATTTCGTCGTTTTTTTGTTGTTTTACGCGTTAAAAAGCAGAATAAAAGCCCCAAAAAGTGCTGTTTTGCAAAAATCATTTTTAAGCATTTTTTGACGTTGAAATCGTTCCTATACGCAATATTAATAAAAAAAAAAAAAGGTTTTTCTGTTTTTGGGTTTGGGGAAAAGCAGGGTTAAAAACTAAAAAGCGTTTTAAAAAGGCCCCGCCCTTTTTGATCGTTTAAATCGTTCAAATAAAAAGCAATATTAATAAAACGAAAATAAAAAAATTTGTCGTTTTTATGCTGTTCCCCCCCCGTTAAAAAAGCAGATTGCCTTTAAAAAAGTGCTGTTTTGCAAAAAAAAGCATTTTCGCCCTTTTAGATCGTTTAAATCGGTTTAAAAGACGGAATATTAATAAAAAAGAATAATAAAAAAATTTGCCCTTTTTTTTGCTGTTTTACGCGTTAAAAAGCCGATTTAAAAACTCAAAACGTGCCGTTTTTCTAAAATAAGCATTTTTTAAGCATTTTTGATCGTTTAAACCCTTCAAATATACGCAATATTAATAAAAAAGAATAATAAAAATTTCGTCGTTTTATGCTGTTTTACGCGTTAAAACGCAGAATAAAGCTCAAAACGTGCTGTTTTGCTAAAATAAGCATTTTCAAGCATTTTAGATCGTTGAAATCGTTCAAAAGAAGCAATATTAATAAAAACTACTAACAAAAATTCGTCATTTTATGCTGTTTTACGCGTTAAAACGCAGATTAAGCTCAAAACGTGCTGTTTGCTAAAATAAGCATTTTCAAGCATTTTTAGATCGTTGAAATCGTTCAAATAGACGCAATATTAATAAAAACGAATAATAAAAATTTGTCGTTTTTATGCTGTTTTACGCGTTAAACGCAGATTAAAGCTCAAACGTGCTGTTTTGCTAAAATAAGCATTTTCAAGCATTTTGATCGTTGAAATCGTTCACATAAAAGCAATATTAATAAAAACGAATAATAAAAAAAATCGTCAGTTTAGCTGTTTTACGCGTTAAAACGCAGATTAATGCTCAAAACGTGCTGTTTTGCTAAAATAAGCATTTTCAAGCATTTTAGATCGTGAAATCGTTCAAATAGACGCAATATTAATAAAAACGAATAATAAAAATTCGTCGTTTTATGCTGTTTTACGTAAAACGCAGATTAAAGCTCAAACTGCAGTTTTGCTAAAATAAGCATTTTCAAGCATTTTAGATCCTGAAATCGTTCAAATAGAAGCGATATTAATAAAACGAATAATAAAAATTCGTCGTTTTATGCTGTTTTACGCGTTAAAACGCAGATTAAAGCTCAAAACGTGCTGTTTTGCTAAAATAAGCATTTTCAAGCATTTTAGATCGTTGAAATCGTTCAAATAAAAGCAATATTAATAAAACGAATAATAAAAAATCGTCGTTTTATGCTGTTTTACGCGTTAAAACGCAGATCAAAAGCTCAAAACGTGCTGTTTTGCTAAAATAAGCATTTTCAAGCATTTTAGATCGTTGAAATCGTTCAAATAGACGCAATATTAATAAAAACGAATAATAAAAATTTCGTCGTTTTTATGTGTTTTATGCGTTAAAACGCAGATTAAAGCTCAAAACGTGCTATTTTGCTAAAATAAGCATTTTCAAGCATTTTAGATCGTTGAAATCGTTCAAATAAAAGCAATATTAATAAAAACGAATAATAAAAATTCGTCGTTTTTTGCTGTTTTACGCGTTAAAACGCCGATTAAAAGCTCAACACTGCTGTTTGCTGAAAAAAGCATTTTCAAGCATTTTAGATCGTGAAATCGTTCAAATAGACGCAATAAAATAAAAAACGAATAATAAAAATTTCGTCGTTTTTATGTTGTTTTACGCGTTAAAACGCAGAATAAAGCTCAAAACGTGCTGTTTTGCTAAAAATAAGCATTTTCAAGCATTTTAGATCGTTGAAATCGTTCAAATATACGCAATAATAAAAAAACGAATAATAAAAATTTCGTCGTTTTATGCTGTTTTACGCGTTAAAACGCAGATTAAAAGCTCAAACGTGCTGTTTTGCTAAAATAAGCATTTTCAGCATTTTAGATCGTTGAAATCGTTCAAATAGAAGCAATATTAATAAAAACGAATAATAAAAATTCGTCGTTTTATGCGTTTTACGCGTTAAAACGCAGATTAAAGCTCAAAACGTGCTGTTTTGCAAAAATAAGCATTTTCAGCTATTTTAGATCGTTGAAATCGTTCAAATAGACGCAATATTAATAAAAAACGAATAATAAAAATTTCGTCGTTTTATGCTGCTTTTCAAGTTAAAACGCTGATTAAAAGTCAAAACGTGCTGTTTTGCTAAAATAAGCATTTTGAAGCATTTTTAGATCGTTGAAATCGTTCAAATAGACGCAATATTAATAAAAACGAATCATAAAAATTTCGTCGTTTTTATGCTGTTTTACGCGTTAAACGATGATTAAAGCTCAAAATTGCTGTTTTGCTTTAAAATAAGCATTTCCAGAAGCATTTTTGATCGTTGAAATCGTTTCAAATAGAGCAATATTAATAAAACACGAATAATAAAATTTCTACGTCACGTTTTTATGCTGTTTTACGCGTTAAACGCGGTTAAAACTCAAAACGCGATGCTGTTTTGCTAAAATAAGCATTTTCAAGCATTTTAGATCGTTGAAATCGTTTTAAATAGAAGCAATATTAATAAAAACTAATAATAATAAAAAATTCGTCATTTTATGCTGTTTTACGCGTTAAAACATAGATTAAAAGCTCAAAACGTGCTGTTTTGCTAAAATAAAAGCATTTTCAAGCATTTTTAGATCGTTGAAATCCTACGTTCAAATAGACGCAATATTTAATAAAACGAATAATAAAAAAATTCGTCGTTTTTATGTTGTTTTTGCGCGTTAAAACGCAGATTAAAGCTCAAACGTGCTGTTTTGCTAAAAATAAGCATTTTCAAGCATTTTAGATCGTTGAAATCGTTCAAATAAAAGCAATATTAATAAAAACGAATAATAAAAAAAATTCATCGTTTTTTATGCTGTTTTACGCGTTAAAACGCAGATTAAAGCTCAAAACGTGCTGTTTTGCTAAAATAAGCATTTTTCAAGCATTTTAGATCGTTGAAATCACGTTCAAATAGACGCAATAAAATAAAAGAGCGAATAATAAGAATTTCGTCGTTTTTTATGCTGTTTTAAAACGGGAGATAAAGCTCAAGGCTTGTGCTGTTTTGCTAAAATAAGCATTTTCAAGCATTTTAGATCGTTGAAATCGTTCAAATATACGCAATATTAATAAAAACGAATAATAAAATTTCGTCGTTTTATGCTGTTTTACGCGTTAAAACGCAGATTTAAGCTCAAAACGTGCTGTTTTTGCTAAAATAAGCATTTCAAACATTTTTAGATCCGTTGAAATCGTTCAAACAGAAGCAATATTAATAAAAACGAATAATAAAATTCGTCGTTTTTATGCTGTTTTACGCGTTAAAACGCAGATTAAAACTCAAAACGTGCTGTTTGCAAAATAAAGCTGATACAAACATTTTAGATCGTTGAATCGTTCAAATAGACGCAATATTAATAAAACGAATAATAAAGAAATTTCGTCGTTTTTTATACACTGTTTTTACGTAAAGCGCTGATTAAAAAGCTCAAAACACGGTGCTGTTTTCAAAATAACATTTTCAAGCATTTTAGATCGTTGGAAATCGTTCAAATAGACACAATATTAATAAAAACGAATAATAAAAATTTCGTCGTTTTATGCTGTTTTACGCGATTTAAAACGCAGATTAAAAGAAACTCAAAACGTGCTGTTTTGCTAATATAAGCATTTTTCAAACGCATTTTAGATCGTTAAAATCGTTCAAAATAAAGCAATATTAATAAAACAAATAATAAAAATTCACGTCGTTTAATGAAAATGCTGTTTTACGCGTTAAAACGCAGATTAAAACTCAAAACGTGCTGTTTTGCTTTAAAATAAGCATTTTTGAAACATTTTAGATCGTTGAAATCGTTCAAATAGACGCAATAAAAAATAAAAACGAATAATAAAATTTCGTCGTTTTATGCTGTTTTTACGCGTTAAAACGCAGAATAAAACTCAAAACGTGCTGTTTTGCTAAAATAAACATTTTCAAAAAGAATTGCGATCGTTGAAATCGATTTCAAATATACGCAATGATAATAAAACGAATAATAAAAATTTCGTCGTTTTTTTATGCTGTTTTACGCGTTAAAACGCAGATTAAAACTCAAAACACCCGTGCTGTTTTTGCTAAAATAAACTTTTATTTTCAAGCATTATAGATCGTTGAAATCGTTTCAAATAGAAGCAATATTAATAAAACGGAATAATAAAAAAATTCGTCGTTTTTATGCTGTTTTGCGTTAAACGCAGATTAAAGCTCAAAACTTGATGCTGTTTTGCTAAAATAAAGCATTTTCAAGCATTTAGATCGTTAGAAATTGTTAAAATAGACGCAATATTAATAAAACGGAATAATAAATTTCGTCGTTTTTATGCTGTTTTACGCGTTAAAACGCTGATTAAACTCAAAACGTGATGTTTTTGCTAAAATAAAGCATTTTCAAGCATTTTTAGATGCGTTGAAATCGTTCAAATAGACGCAATATTAATAAAAACAGATAATAAAAAAAATTCGTCGTTTTATACTTTGTTTTACTTACGTTGAAAACGCAGTTAAAGCTCAAACGATGCTGTTTTGCTAAAATAAGCATTTTCAAGCATTTTAGATCGTTGAAATCGTTCCAAATAGAAACAATATTAATAAAACGAAAGATAATAAAAATTTCGTCGTTTTATGCTGTTTTACGCGTTAAATCGCAGATTACAGCTCAAAACGAGCAGTTTAGCTAAAATAAGCATTTTTCAAACACTTTGAATCGTTAAAATCGTTCAAATAGACACGCAATATTAATAAAACATTATAATAAAAATTCGTCGTTTTATGCTGTTTTACGCATTTAAAACGCAGATTAAAGCTCAAAACGTGTATTTTGCTGAAATAAGCATTTTCAAAAGCGGTACAGATCGTTGAAATCGTTCAAATAGAAGCAATATTTAATAAAAACGAATAATAAAAATTCGTCGTTTTTATATGCTGTTTTACATACGTTGAAACTGCAGATTAAAGCTCAAAACGTGCTGTTTTTGCAAAAATAAACATTTTCAAGCATTTAGATCGTTGAAATCGTTCAAATATACGCAATATTAATAAAAACGAATATTAAAAATTTCGTCGTTTTATGCTGTTTTTACGCGTTGAAACGCAGATTAAAGCTCAAAAGGAAACGTGCTGTTTTTGCTAAAATAAGCATTTTCAAGCATTTTAGATCCGTTGAAATCGTTCAAATAGAAGCAATATTAATAAAAACGAATAATAATAAAAAATTCGTCGTTTTGTGCTGTTTTACGCGTTAAAACGCAGATTAAAGCTCAAAACGTTCTGTTTTGCTAAAATAAACATTTTTCAAGCATTTTAGATCGTTAAGTGTTCAAATAGACGCAATATTAATAAAACGAATAATAAAAATTTCCAGTTTTATATGCTGTTTTACGCATTAAAACGCTGATTAAAACTCAAAACGTGCTGTTTTGCTAAAATAAGCATTTCAAGCATTTAGATCCGTTGAAATCGTTCAAAATAAAGCAATATTAATAAAACGAATAATAAAAATTTCGTCGTTTTATGCTGTTTTACGCGTTAAAGGCCGCGATTAAAGCTCAAAACGATGCTGTTTTTGCTAATATAAGCATTTTTCAAGCATTTTGAATCGTTTGAAATCGTTACCGATAAAAAGCAATATTGGCAAAACAAATAATAAAAAATTCGTCGTTTTAATGCTGTTTTGCGCGTTAAAACGCAGATTAACTCAAAGCGTGCTGTTTTGCTAAAATAAACATTTTGAAGCATTTTAGATCGTTGAAATCGTTCAAATAGACGCAATAAAGGCAAAAACGAATAATAAAAATTTCGTCGTTTTTATGCTGTTTTACGCGTTAAAACGCAGAATAAAGCTCAAAACGTGCTGTTTTGCGTAAAGCATTTTCAAAGAATTTTTTGATCGTTGAAATCGATTTCAAATATACGCAATGATAATAAAAACGAATAATAAAAATTTCGTCGTTTTTATGCTGTTTCGCGTTGAGCGCAGATTAAAAGCTCAAAACGATGCTGTTTTGCTAAAATAAGCATTTTCAAGCATTATAGATCGATTTAGAAATCGATTCAAATAAAACAATATTATTAAAAACGGGTAATAAAAATTCGTCGTTTTTTATGCTGTTTTACTTGTTAAAACGCAGATTAAAAGCTCAAAGCGGTATGGTACGCTGAAATGGCATTTTCAAGCATTTTAGATCGTTTGAAATTGTTCAAATAGACGCAATAATAAAAACGAATAATAAAAATTTCGTCGTTTTTTTATTGCTGTTTTGCGTTAAAACGCTGATTAAAACTCAAAACGTGCTGTTTGCTAAAATAAGCATTTTCAAGCATTTTTAAAGATCGATTTGAAATCGTTCAAATAGACGCAATATTAATAAAAACGAATAATAAAAAATTCGTCGTTTTTATGCGCATGTTTTACGCGTTAAAACGCAGATTAAAACTCAAAACGTGCTTTTTAAAAAAAAAAAGCATTTTCAACATTTTAGATCGTGGGAAAACGTTCAAAAGGCGCAATATTAATAAAAAAGAATAATAAAAAAATTTCCCCTCCCTTTTATTTTCTGTTTTACGCGTTAAAAAGCTGGGTTAAAAACTCAAAACGTGCTGTTTTGCTAAAAAAAGCATTTTGAAGCATTTTAGATCGTTGAAATCGTTCAAAAACGCACCATTAATAAAAACGAATAAAAAAAAATTTGGGCGTTTTTGGGTGTTTTACGCGTTGAAAAAGCAGAAAAAATCAAAAAGTGCGTTTTTCTAAAATAAGCATTTTCAAGCATTTTGGATCGTTGAAATCGTTTTAAATAGAAGAATATTAATAAAAACGGGAAAAATAAAAAAAAATTGTCGTTTTTTTGTTGTTTTACGCGTTAAAACGCAGGGTTTAAAACTCAAAAAGTTCTGTTTTCTAAAATAAGCATTTTCGCAAGACCCCTTTAAATTGTTCAAATAGACGCAATATTAATAAAAACGAATTAAAATTTCCCCGGGCGTTTTTTTTGGGTTTTTCGCGTTAAAACGCTGGGTTAAAAACTCAAAACGGGTGTTTTGCTAAAATAAGCATTTTCGCTTTTGATCGGAAACTTTCAAATAAAAGCAATATTAATAAAAACGAAAAAATAAAAAATTTGCCCCTTTATGCGGGTTTTTCCCTTAAAAAGCGGGTTAAAAACTCAAAACGTGCTGTTTTGCTAAAAAAAGCATTTTCGCTTTTTTTTTAGATCGTTGAAACGTTTTAAATAGACCCCAATATTAATAAAAACGAATCATAAAAAAATTTCCCTCGTTTTATTGTTTTCCCCGTTAAAAAAGTTGATTAAAAACTCAAAAAAAATTTCTGTTTTGCTAAAAAAAAGATTTTCAAGCATTTTTTTATCGTTTAAATCGTTCAAATAGAAGAAAAATTTAAAAAAAAGAATAATAAAAAAATTTTTGCCCTTTTTTGGGGTGTTTTTCGCGTTTAAAAAGCAGATTTGGGTCAAAACGTGCTGTTTTCAAAATTAAAATTTTCAAGCATTTTAGATCGTTGGGAAAAAAGTTTTTAAAAGAAGCAATATTAATAAAAAATAATAATAAAAAAATTTGTCATTTTTTTGTTTTTTACGCGTTAAAACCAGATTAAAACTCAAAAAAGTGCTGTTTTGTTAAAATAAAACATTTTCAAGCATTTTTTGATAGTTTAAAAGTTCCAAAAACGCCAAAAATTAATAAAAAAGAATAATAAAATTCCCGTTTTAAGCGTTTTACGCGTTAAAACGCAGAATAAAAGCCCAAAACGTGCTGTTTTGCTAAAAAAAAGCATTTTCGCCCTTTTTTGATCGTTTTGGGAAAACGTTCAAAAAAAAGCAAAAATTAATAAAAAAAAGAATAATAAAAATCGTCGTTTTATGCTGTTTTACCCTTAAAAAAGCAGATTAATGCCCCAAAACGGCTGTTTTGCTAAAAAAAAGCATTTTTTAAACATTTTAGGGTCGTTGAAATCGTTTTAAATAGACGAAATTTTTAAAAAAACGAATAATAAAAAAATTTTTGCCCTTTTTTTGCTGTTTTACGCGTTAAAAAGCAGATTTGGGTCAAAAAGTGCTGTTTTGCTAAAAAAGCATTTTTTTAAGATTTTAGGGTCGTTGAAAAACGTTCAAATAAAAGAAATTTAAAAAAAACGAATAATAAAAAAATTTGTCGTTTTATGCCGTTTTTCGCGTTAAAAAAGCAGATTAAAAACCCCGGGAAAGGGTGTTTTGCTTTTAAAAAAAGCATTTTCGCCCTTTTAGATCGTTGAAATCGTTCAAATAGACGCAATTAAAAAAAAAAACGAATAATAAAAAATTTCTTTTCGTTTTTATGCTGTTTTCCCCGTTAAAAAAGGGGAAAAAACTCAAAAAAGGCCGGGTTTTTCTAAAAAAAGCATTTCAAGCATTTTTGGGTCGTTGAAAAACGTTTTAAATAAAGCAATATTAATAAAAAAAAGAATAATAAAAAAATTTTTTCCCTTTTATGTTTTTTTACGCGTTAAAAAAGCTGGGGAAAAAACCCCAAAAAAGGGGTTTTGCTAAAATAAGCATTTTCAAGCATTTTGATCGCTTTGCCCGAAAAGAAAAATAATCAAAAAAAATTAAAAAACGTCGTTTTTTTGTTTTTTTACGCGTTTAAAAAGCGGGGTTTAAAGCCTTCAAAACGTGCTGTTTTTTTCTAATATAAGCATTTTTAAGCATTTTAGATCGTTGAAATCGTTCAAATAAAAAACAATATTTAAAAAAACAAATAATAAAAAATTTGTCGTTTTAAAGTTTTTTACGCGTTAAAACGCAGATTAAAGCCCCAAAACGTGCTGTTTTCAAAATAACATTTTGAAGCATTTTAGATCGTTAAACCCTTCCTAGACGCAAAAAAAATAAAAAACGAATAATAAAAAATTTTTCCCTTTTTTTGTTGCCTTTACCCTTAAAACGCAGAATGAAGCCCCAAAACGGCTGTTTTGTAAAATAAGCATTTTCAAGAATTTTTTATCGTTGAAATTGCCCCAAAAATTAAAAAAATATTAATAAAAAAAAAATTAAAAAAATTTTGTCGTTTTATGTTTTTTTACGCGTTTAAAAAAGATTAAAAACTCAAAAAGTGCTGTTTTGCTAAAAAATAAGTTTTAAGCAAATTTTAGATCGTTTAAATCGTTCAAATAGGTTTAAAATTAATAAAAACGAATAATAAAAAAATTTTTCCCTTTTTTTGCTGTTTTACGCGTTAAAACGAATTGGCTCAAAAAGTGCTGTTTTGCTTAAAAAGCATTTTCAAGCATTTTTTGACGTTGAAATTGTTCAAATAGACGGAAATTAATAAAAACAATAATAAAATTTTGTTTTTGGGGTGTTTTACGCGTTAAAACGTTTTTGTTAAAAACTCAAAACGGGTGTTTTGCTAAAATGTTTCTTTCGCTTTTTAGATCGTTGAAACGTTCCCAAAAAGAAGCGAATATTAATAAAAACGAATAATTAAAAAAATTCGTCGTTTTTTTGCTGTTTTACGCGTTAAAAAGCAGATTAAAAACTCAAAAAAGGCGTTTTTCCTTTTCTAAAATAAGCATTTTCGCATTTTAGATCGTTGAAATCGTTCAAATAGGGAAACAATATTAATAAAACGAATAATAAAATTTTTGTCGTTTTATGCTTTTTTTTACGCGTTAAATCCAGATTACAGCTCAAAAAGAGCAGTTTAGCTTAAAAAACATTTTCGCAATTTTTGATCGTTGAAATCGTTTTAAATAGACGCAATATTAATTAAAAAGCAAAAATAAAAATTCCGCGGCTTTTTCCTT
>NW_027045814.1:0-49297 GCF_025399875.1 Dalotia coriaria
AGGGTTAAACTCAAAAGCGCTGTTTTGCTAAAATAAGCATTTTCAAGCATTTTGATCGTTGAAATCGTTCAAATAGATGCAATATTAATAAAAACGAATAATAAAAATTTCGTCGTTTTATGCTGTTTTACGCGTTAAAACGCAGATTAAAGTCAAAACGGCTGTTTTTAAAATAAGCATTTTCAAGATTTTAGATCGTTGAAATCGTTCAAATAGAAGCAAATTTAATAAAAACGAATAATAAAAATTCGTCGTTTTATGTTGTTTTACGCGTTAAAACGCAGATTAAAGCTCAAAACGTGCTTTTGCTAAATAACATTTTCATGCATTTTGAATCGTTGAAATCGTTCAAAAGACGCAATATTAATAAAAACGAATAATAAAATTTCGTCGTTTTATGCTGTTTTTCGCGTTAAACGAGATTAAAGCTCAAAAAGTGCTGTTTTGCTAAATAAACATTTTCAAGTATTTTAGATCGTTAAATCGTTCAAATAGAAGCAATATTAATAAAAAAAGTAATAAAAATTCGACGTTTTATGCTGTTTTACGCGTTAAAACGGGAGATTAAAGCCCAAAACGTGCTGTTTTGCTAAAATAAGCATTTTCAAGCATTTTAATCGTTGAAATCGTGAATAAAAAAATTTAATAAAACGAATAATATAAAATTCGTCGTTTTATGTGTTTTACGCGTTAAAAAGCAATTAAGCTCAAAACGTGCTGTTTTGCTAAAATAAGATTTTCAGATTTTGATCGTTGAAATCGTTCAAATGACGCAATATTTAAAACGAATAATAAAATTTCTGTCGATTTTTTTGCTGTTTTACGCGTTAAAACGCAGATTAAACTCAATACGTGCTGTTTTTAAAAAATTTTTTTTTCACATTTTAGATCGTTAAATCGTTCAAATAGACGCATTTTTAATAAAAACGAATAATAAAAATTTTGTGTTTTATGTGTTTAGCGTTAAAACGCAGATTAAAACTCAAACTGCTGTTTTTAAAATAAGCATTTTCAAGCATTTTAGATCGAAGCAATATTAATAAAAACGAATAAAAAAATTTCGTCGTTTTAGCTGTTTTACGCGTTAAAACGAAGACAAGCTCAAAAAAGTGCTGTTTTGCTAAAAATTAAGCATTTTCAAGCATTTTAGATCCCTTGAAATCGTTCAAATAGACGGGAATTATTAAAAAAACGAATAATAAAATTTTGTCGTTTTTATCGTTTACGCGTTAAAACGCAGAGTAAACCTCAAAACGGCTGTTTTGCTAAAATAAGCATTTTCAAGCATTTTTAGATCGTTGATATCGTTGAAATAGAAGCAATATTAATAAAAAAAAGAATAATAAAAATTCGTCGTTTTAATGCTGTTTTACGCGTTAAAACGCAGATTAAAGCTCAAATTTTGCTGTTTTGCCAAATAAGCATTTTCAAATTTTAGATCGTTGAAATCGTTCAAATAGATGCAATATTATTTAAAAACGAATAATAAAATTTGTCGTTTTATGTTTTACGCGTTAAAACGCAGATTAAAGCTCAAAACGCGCTGTTTTGCTTTAAAAAAAGATTTTCAAAACATTTTGATCGTTTAAATGTTCAAATAGGAAACTATAATAAAACCAAATAATAACAATTTGTTGTTTTATGTGTTTTAGCGTTGAAAAGCAATTAAAACTCAAAAAAGTGCTGTTTTGCTAAAATAAGCATTTTCAAGCATTTTAGATCATTAAATCTTTTAAAAGGGCGCAATATTAATAAAAAACGAATAAACAAAAATTTCGTCGTTTTATGCTGTTTTACGCGTTAAAACGCAGATTAAAGCTCAAAAAGTGCTGTTTTGCTAAAATAAGCATTTTCGCATTTTAGATCGTTTAAATCGTTCAAATAGAAGAATATTAATAAAAACGAATAATAATAAATTCGTCGTTTTTTTGCTGTTTTACGCGTTAAAACGCAGATTAAAGCTCAAAACGTGCTGTTTGCTAAAATAATCATTTTTAAGCATTTTAGATCGTTGAAATCGTTAAAAAAGAGAAATTTAAAAAAAACGAATAATAAAATTCGTCGTTTTTATGTTTTTTTACGCGTTAAACGCAGATTAAAAACTCAAAACGTGCTGTTTTGCTAAAATAAATTTTCAAGCATTTTTGATCGTTGAAATCGTTGAAATAGAAGTAAAAATTTAAAAAAAGAATAATACAAAATTGTCGTTTTTTTGCTGTTTTACGCGTTAAAATGCAGATTGCTCAAAACGGGTGTTTTGCTAAAAAAAAGCATTTTCAAGCATTTTAGATCGTTGAAATCGTTCAAAAGACGCAATATTAATAAAACGAATAATAAAATTTCGCGTTTTTATGCTGTTTTACGCGTTAAAACGCAGATTAAAGCTCAAACGTGCTGTTTGCTAAAAAATCATTTTCAAGCATTTTTAGATCGTTGAAATCGTTCAAATAGACGCAATATTAATAAAAACGAAAAATTAAAATTCCGTCGTTTTATGCTGTTTTACGCGTTAAAACGCAGATTAAAACTCAAACGTGCTGTTTTGCTAAAATAAAACATTTTCAAGCATTTTAGATCGTTTAAATCGTTCCAATAGAAGCAATATTAATAAAAACGAATAATAAAAATTCGACGTTTTTATGCTGTTTTACGCGTTAAAACGCAGATTAAAAGCTCAAAACGTGCTGTTTTGCTAAAATAAGCATTTTCAAGCATTTTAGATCGTTGAAATCGTTGAAATAGAAGTAATATTAATAAAAACGAATAATATAAAATTCGTCGTTTTTATGCTGTTTTACGCGTTAAAATGCACATTAAAGCTCAAAACGTGCTGTTTTGCTAAAATAAGCATTTTCTAGCATTTTAGATCGTTGAAATCGTTCAAATAGACGCAATATTAATAAAAACGAATAATAAAAATTTCGTCGATTTTATGCTGTTTTACGCGTTAAAACGCAGATTAAAGCTCAATACGTGCTGTTTTGCTAAAAATCATTTTCAAGCATTTTAGATCGTTGAAATCGTTCAAATAGACGCAATATTAATAAAAACGAATAATAAAAATTTCGTCGTTTTATGCTGTTTTACGCGTTAAAACGCAGATTAAAACTCAAAACGTGCTGTTTTGCTAAAATAAGCATTTTCAAGCATTTTTAGATCGAAGCAATATTAATAAAAACGAATAAAAAAAATTTCGTCGTTTTATGCTGTTTTACGCGTTAAAACGAAGACTAAAGCTCAAAACGTGCTGTTTTGCTAAAATAAGCATTTTCAAGCATTTGTAGATCGTTGAAATCGTTCAAATAGACGCAATATTAATAAAAACGAATAATAAAAATTTCGTCGTTTTTATGCTGTTTTACGCGTTAAAACGCAGAGTAAACCTCAAAACGTGCTGTTTTGCTAAAATAAGCATTTTCAAGCATTTTAGATCGTTGATATCGTTGAAATAGAAGCAATATTAATAAAAACGAATAATAAAAATTCGTCGTTTTTATGCTGTTTTACGCGTTAAAACGCAGATTAAAGCTCAAAACGTGCTGTTTTGCTAAAATAAGCATTTTCAAGCATTTTAGATCGTTGAAATCGTTCAAATAGATGCAATATTATTAAAAACGAATAATAAAAATTTCGTCGTTTTTATGCTCTTTTACGCGTTAAAACGCAGATTAAAGCTCAAAACGCGCTGTTTTGCTAAAATAAGCATTTTCAAGCATTTTAGATCGTTGAAATCGTTCAAATAGAAGCAATATTAATAAAAACCAAATAATAACAAATTCGTTGTTTTATGCTGTTTTACGCGTTGAAACGCAAATTAAAGCTCAAAACGTGCTGTTTTGCTAAAATAAGCATTTTCAAGCATTTTACATCGTTGAAATCGTTCAAATAGAAGCAATATTAATAAAAAATCGAATAATAAAAATTTCGTCGTTTTTATGCTGTTTTACGCTTTAAAACGCAGATTAAAGCTCAAAACGTGCTGTTTTGCTAAAATAAGCATTTTCAAGCATTTTAGATCGTTGAAATCGTTCAAATAGAAGCAATATTAATAAAAACGAATAATAAAAAATTCGTCGCTTTTATGCTGTTTTACGCGGTAAAACGCCGATTAAAGCTCAAAACGTGCTGTTTTGCTAAAATAAGCATTTTCAAGCATTTTAGATCGTTGGAATCGTTCAAATAAAGCAATATTAATAAAACGAATAATAAAATTTCGTCGTTTTATGCTGTTTTACGCGTTAAAACGCTCAAAACGTCTGTTTTGCTAAAATAAGCATTTTCAAGCATTTTAGATCGTTGAAATCGTTCAAATAGACGCAATATTAATAAAAACGAAAAATAAAAATTCGTCGTTTTTCTGTGTTTTACGCGTTAAAACGCAGATTAAAGCTCATAACGTGCGGTTTTGCTAAAATAAGCATTTTCACGCATTTGAGATCGTTGAAATCGTTCAAATAGAAGCAATATTAATAAAAACGAATGATAAAAATTCGTCGTTTTATGCAGTTTTACGCGTTAAAACGCAGATTAAAGCTCAAAACGTGCGGTATTGCTAAAATAAGCATTTTCAAGCATTTTAGATCGTTGAAATCGTTCAAATAGACGCAATATTAATAAAAACGAAAAATAAAAAATTCGTCGTTTTATGCTGTTTTACGCGTTAAAACGCAGATTAAAGCTCATAACGTGCTGTTTTGCTAAAATAAGCATTTTCAAGCATTTGAGATCGTTGAAATCGTTCAAATAGACGCAATATTAATAAAAACGAATAATAAAAATTTCGTCGTTTTATGCTGTTTTACCGTTAAAACGCAGATTAAAGCTCAATACGTGCTGTTTTGCTAAAATAAGCATTTTCAAGCATTTTAGATCGTTGAAATCGTTCAAATAGAAGCAATATTAATAAAAACGAATGATAAAAATTCGTCGTTTTATGCAGTTTACGCGTTAAAACGCAGATTAAAGCTCAAAACGTGCGGTATTGCTAAAATAAGCATTTTTAAGCATTTTAGATCGTTGAAATCGTTCAAATAGAAGCAATATTAATAAAACGAATAATAAAAATTCGTCGTTTTTATGCTGTTTTACGGTTTAAACGCAGATTAAAGCTCAAAACGTGCTGTTTTGCTAAAATAAGCATTTTCAAGCATTTTAGATCGTTGAAATCGTTCAAATAGAGCAATATTAATAAAACGAATAATAAAAATTTCGTCGTTTTATGCTTTTTACGCGTTAAAACGCAGATTAAAAGCTCAAAACGCGCTGTTTTGCTAAAATAAGCATTTTCAAGCATTTTAGATCTTTGAAATCGTTCAAATAAAGCAATATTAATAAAAACGAAAAATTCGTGTTTTTATGCTGTTTTACCGCTTAAAAACGCAGATTAAAAGCTCAAAATGTGCTGTTTGCTAAAATTAAATTTCAAGCAATTTTAGATACGTGGAATCGTTCAAAAAAAGCTTTTAATCTGTTAAAACGAATAAAAAATTTCGTCAGTTTTAATGCTGTGTTTTCGCGTTAAAACGCAGATTAAACTCAAAACGTGCTGTTTTGCTAAATAAAGCATTTTCAAGCATTTTGATCAATTGAAATTCGTTCAAATAGACGCAATATTATAAAACAGAATAATAAAAAATTCGTCGTTTTATGCTGTTTTACGCGATTAAAACGCAGTTTAAATTAACGTTATTTGCTAAAATAAGCAATTTTCAAGTAATTAAAATCGTTGAAATCTTTCAAATAGGCAATATTAATAAAAACGAATAATAAAAATTTACGTGTTATTGTTTTACGCTTAAAACGCAGATTAAACTCAAAACGTGCTGTTTTGCTAAAATAAGCATTTTCAAACAATTTAAATCGTTGAAATCGTTCAAATAAGCTAATACTAATAAAACGAATGTAAAAACTTCTTTTTGCTGTTTTACGCGTTAAAACGCAGTTAAACTCAAAACGTGCATATTGCTAAAATAAGCATTTCAACATTTTAGATCATTTAAATCGTTTAATAGAACAATATTAAAAACAATAATAAAATTTCGTCGTTTTTATGCTTTTTACGCGTTAAAACCGTTAAACTCAAAACGATGATTTGCTAAAATAAAAAATTTTCAAGCATTTTTAATCGTTGAAATCGGTTCAAATAGACGCAATATTAAAAACAATAATAAAATTTTATCGTTTTATGCTTTTAACGGTAAAACGCAGATTAAAACTAAAACGATGCTGTTTTGCTAAAATAAGCATTTTAAGCATTTTAGATCGTTAAAATCGTTCAAAAGACAATATTAATAAAATCTAATAATAAAATTCGTCGTTTTTATGCTGGTTTACGCGTTAAAACGAGATTAAAAACATCAATCACGATGCTGTTTTTGCTTAAAATAAGCAATTTCAAGCATTTTAGATCGTTGAAATCGTTCAAATAGACGCAATATTAAAAAAACATAATAAATTTCGTCGATTTTATGCTGTTTTACGCGTTAAAACGAATTAAAGCTCAAAACGTTTTTTTAAATAAGCATTTTCAAGCATTTTAGATCAGTTGAAATCGTTCAAATAGAAGCAATATTGATAAAAACGAATAATAAAAAATTTCGTATTTTATCTTTTTACGCGTTAAAACAGATTAACTCAAAACGCGCTGTTTTAGCTAAAATAGCATTTTCAAGCATTTTAGATCTTTGAAATCGTTCAAATAGAAGCAATATTAATAAAAACCAATAATAAAAAATTCGTTGTTTATATCTGGTTTAACGCGTTAAAACGCAGATTAAGGCTCAAAACGTGCTGTTTTGCTAAAATAAGCATTTTCATGCATTTTACATCGTTGAATTCGTTCAAATAGAGCAATATTAATAAAAACGAATAATAAAAAATTTTGTCGTTTTTTGCTTTTTACGCGTTAAAACGCAGATTAACGCTCAAAACGTGCTGTTTTGCTAAAATAAGCATTTTCAAGCATTTAAGATCGTTGAAATCGTTAAATAGAAGCAATATTAATAAAAACGAATAAAAAAAATTCGTCGTTTTTATGCTGTTTTACGCGTTAAAACGCAGATTAAAGCTCAAAACGTGCTGTTTTGTAAAATAAGCATTTTAAGCATTTTTAGATCGTTGGAATCGTTCAAATAAAAACTATTAATAAAAACGAATAATAAAAATTTCGTGTATATGCTGTTTTACGCGTTAAAACGCAGATTAACGCTCAAAACGTGCTTGTTTTGCTAAAATAAGTTATTAAGCTTTAAGATCGTTGAAATCGTTCAAATAGAACTAAATTTAAAAACGAATAAAAAAATTCGTGTTTTATGCTGTTTTACGCGTTAAAACGCAGATTAAAGCTCAAAACGTGCTGATTTTGCAAAATCAAAGCATTTTCAAGCATTTTAGAATCGTTGGAATTAAAAAAGCAAGTATTAATAACGAAAATAATATAAAAATTTCGTCGATTTTATGCTGTTTTACGCGTTAAAACGCAGATTAAAACTCAAAACTGCTGTTTTGCTAAAATAAGCATTTTCAAGCATTTTTTGATCGTTGAAATCGTTCAAATAGAAGCAATATTAATAAAAAAGAAAAAAAAATTCGTCGTTTTTTGCTGTTTCAGGTTTAAACGCAGATTAAAGCTCAAAACGGGTGTTTTTTCTAAAATAAGCATTTTCAAGCATTCAGATTGTTGAAATCGTTCAAATAAAAATATTGATAAAACGAAAAATAAAAATTTCGTCTTTTTTTCTCTTTTACGCGTTAAAACGCAGATTAAAATCAAAAAAGCGCTGTTTTGCAAAAAAGCATTTTCAAGCATTTTAGATCTTTGAAATCGTTCAAATGAAGCAATATTAATAAAAACCAAATAATAAAAATTCGTTGTTTATATGCTGGTTTTTCGCGTTAAACGCGATTAAGGCTCAAAACTCTGTTTTGCTAAAATAAAAAATTTTTGCAACATCGTTGAAATCGTTCAAAAAACTATTAATAAAAACGAATAATAAAATTTTTTTCGTTTTTTTGCGTTTTACGCGTTAAAACGCAGATTAACCCCCTCAAAACTCTTTTTTAAAAAAAAAGCCAAACTTTTAAATCGTTAAAAAGTTCAAAAAAAAGAAAATTTTTAAAAAAAGAATAAAAAAAAAAAATTGTGTTTTTATGCGACGCAAAACGCAGATTAAAATAAAACGTGCTGTTTTGCAAAATAAGCATTTTCAAGCATTTTTGATCGTTGGAATCGTTCAAATAAAAAAAATATTAATAAAACGAAAAATAAAATTTTTTCGTTTTTTTTGCTGTTTTTCGCGTTAAAAAGCAGATTAACGCTCAAAACGTGCTGTTTTGCTAAAATAAGCATTTTCAAGCATTTAAGATCGTTGAAATCGTTCAAATAGAAGCAAATTTAAAAAAAACAAAAAAAAAAAATTTCGTTTTATGCTGTTTTCCGCGTTAAAAGCAGATTAAACTCAAAACGGGTGTTTTTGCTAAAAAAAGCATTTTCAAGCATTTTAGATCGTTGGAATCGTTAAATAAAGCATTTAAAAAAAACGAATAATAAAAAATTTTGTCGTTTTTTTGCTGTTTTTTGCGTTAAAACGCAGATTAAAACTCAAAACGTGATGTTTTTAAAATAACTTTTTAAAACATTTTTTTATCGTTGAAATTTTTAAAAAGTTTAAAAAACAAAAAAAAAAATTCCCTTTTTTTTGCTGTTTTTTCGCGTTAAAACCGATTAAAAATCATAACGTGCTGTTTTGCTAAAATAAAAACATTTTCAAGCATTTTAGATGTTGAAATCTTTCAAATGAAAATATTTAAAAAAAAGAAAAATAAAAATTTCGTCGTTTTTTTGCTGTTTTTCCGTTAAAACGCAGTTAAAATAAAACGTGCTTTTTTTCTAAAATAACATTTTCAAGTATTTTGATCTTTAAATCGTTCCCAAAAAAAGCAAAAAATAAAACGAATAATAAAATTCGTCGTTTTTTTTTTGCGTTTTACGCGTTAAAAAGCAGATTAAACTCAAAACGTGCTGTTTTTTTCTAAAACAAGCATTTTCAACATTTTAGATCGTTGAAATCGTTGAAAAAGTAATGTAATAAAAACGAATAATATAAAATTAGTCGTTTTATCTTTTATGGGTTTAAAAAGCAGATTAAAGCTCAAAACGTGCTGTTTTGCAAAATGCTTTTTTAAGCATTTTAGATCGTTAAAACGTTCAAATAGACGCAATATTAATAAAAACGAATAATAAAAATTTCGTCGTTTTTTTGCTGTTTCGCGTTAAAAAAGCAGATTAAAGCAAAACGTGCTTTTGGGGAAAAATCATTTTTTAAGCATTTTTTGATCGTTTAAATCTTCAAATAGACGCAATATTAATAAAAAAAGAATAATAAAAAATTTTGTCGTTTTTCTTTTTTTCGCGTTAAAAAGCAGATTAAAACTCAAAACGTGCTGTTTTGCTAAAATAAAAACATTTTCAAAACATTTTAGATCGTTGAAATCGTTCAAATGAAGCAATATCAATAAAAAAGAATAATAAAATTTTCGTCGTTTTTTTGCTGTTTTGCGTTAAAACGCAATTAAAAAACAAAAAGGGGTGTTTTGCTAAAATAAGCATTTTCAAGCATTTTAGATCGTTGAAATCGTTCAAATAGAAGCAATATTAATAAAACGAATAATAAAAAAATTCGTGTTTTTTTTGCTTTTACGCGTTAAAACGCAGATTAAAGCTCAAAACGTGCTGTTTTGCTAAAATAAACATTTTCAAGCATTTTAGATCGTTGAAATCGTTCAAATAGACGCAATATTAATAAAAACGATAATAAAAAATTCGTCGTTTTTATGCTGTTTTACGCGTTAAAACGCAGATTAAAGCTCAAAACGTGCTGTTTTGCTAAAATAAGCATTTTCAAGCATTTTAGATCGTTGAAATCGTTGAAATAGAAGTATATTAATAAAAACGAATAATATAAAATTAGTCGTTTTTAGGCTGTTTATGCGTTAAAATGCAGATTAAAGCTCAAAACGTGCTGTTTTGCTAAAATAAGCATTTTCAAGCATTTTAGATCGTTGAAATCGTTCAAATAGAAGCAATATTAATAAAAACGAATAATAAAAATTTCGTCGTTTTTATGCTGTTTTACGCGTTAAAACGCAGATTAAAGCTGAAAACGTGCTGTTTTGCTAAAATAAGCATTTTCAAGCATTTTAGATCGTTGAAATCGTTCAAATAGACGCAATATTAATAAAAACGATAAATAAAATTTCCTCGTTTTATGCTGTTTTACGCGTTAAAACGCAGATTAAAACTCAAAACGTGCTGTTTTGCTAAAATAAGCATTTTCAAGCATTTTAGATCGTTGAAATTGTTCAAATAGAAGCAATATTAATAAAAACGAATAATAAAAATTTCGTCGTTTTTATGCTGTTTTACGCGTTAAAACGCAGATTAAAGCTCAAAACTTGCTGTTTTGCTAAAATAAGCATTTTCAAGCATTTTAGATCGTTGAAATCGTTCAAATAGAAGCAATATTAATAAAAACGAATAATAAAAATTTCGTCGTTTTATGCTGTTTTACGCGTTAAAACGCAGATTAAAGCTCAAAACGTGCTGTTTTGCTAAAATAAGCATTTTCAAGCATTTTAGATCGTTGAAATCGTTCAAATAGACGCAATATTAATAAAAACGAATAATAAAATTCGTCGTTTTATGCTGTTTTACGCGTTAAAACGCAATTAAAGCTCAAAACGTGCTGTTTTGCTAAAATAATCATTTTCAAGCATTTTAGATCGTTGAAATCGTTCAAATAGACGCAATATTAATAAAAACGAATAATAAAAATTTCGTCGTTTTATGCTGTTTACGCGTTAAAACGCAGATTAAAGCTCAAAACGTGCTGTTTTGCTAAAATAAGCATTTTCAAGCATTTTAGATCGTTGAAATCGTTCAAATAGAGCAATATTAATAAAACGATAATAAAAATTTTCGTTTTATGCTGTTTTACGCGTTAAACGCAGATTAAGCTCAAAACGTGCTGTTTTGCTAAAATAAGCATTTTCAAGCATTTTAGATCGTTGAAATCGTTCAAATAGAGCAATATTAATAAAACGAATAATAAAATTCGTCGTTTTATGCTGTTTACGCGTTAAACCGATAACTCAACGTCTGTTTTGCTAAAATAAGATTTCAGCATTTTAGATCGTTGAAATCGTTCAAATAGAGCAATATTAATAAAACGAATAATAAAATTTGTCGTTTTATGCTGTTTTACGCGTTAAAACGCGATTAAAGCTCAAAACGTGCTGTTTGCTAAAATACATTTTCAAGCATTTTAGATCGTTGAAATGTTCAAAAGCAATTAATAAAAACATATAAAATCGTCGTTTTGCTGTTTTACGCGTTAAACGAATTAACTCAACGCTGTTTTGAAAATAACATTTCAGCATTTAGATGTTGAAATCGTTCAAATAGACGCAATATTAATAAAACAATAATAAAATTTGTCGTTTTATGCTGTTTTACGCGTTAAAACGCAGATTAAAGCCAAACGTGCTGTTTTGCAAAATAAGCATTTTCAAGCATTTTGATCGTTGAAATCGTTAAATAGAAGCAATATTATAAAAACGAATAAAATTCGTCGTTTTATGCTTTTTACGCGTTAAAACCAGATAAGCTCAAACGTCTGTTTGCTAAAAGCATTTTCAAGCATTTTAATCGTTGAAATCGTTCAAATAGAAATAAAAACGAATAATAAATTCGTCGTTTTATCTGTTTTACGCGTTAAAACGCGATTAAGCCAAACTTGTTTGCAATAAGCATTTTCAAGCATTTTAGATCGTTGAAATCGTTCAAATAGAACAATATTAATAAAAACGAGTAATAAAAATTTCGTCGTTTTATGCTGTTTTACGCGTTAAAACGCAGATTAAAGCTCAAAACGTGCTGTTTTGCTAAAATAAGCATTTTCAAGCATTTTAGATCGTTGAAATCGTTCAAATAGAACAATATTAATAAAAACAAATAATAAAAATTCGTCGTTTTATATCGTTTTACGCGTTAAACGAGATGAATTAAACAAATACGTGCTGTTTTGCTTAAGTTTTCAAGCATTTTAGATCGTTGAAATCGTTCAAATAGAAGCAAATTAATAAAAACGAATAATAAAAATTCGTCGTTTTATTGTTTTACGTTAAAACGCGTTAAACCAAAGTAACTAAAACGTGCTAAATAATCAAAATAAGCATTTTAGATCGTTGAAATCGTTCAAATAGAAGCAATATTAATAAAAACGAATAATAAAAAATTCGTCGTTTTATGCTGTTTTTACTGTTTAAACGCGTTAAAAGCCTAAAAACGCTGTTTTGTGCTAAAATAAGCATTTTCAAGCATTTTAGATCGTTGAAATCGTTCAAATAGAAGCAATATTAATAAAAACAATAATAAAAATTCGTCGTTTTATGCTGTTTTACGCGTTAAAGCGCAGATTAAAGCTCAGAACGTGCGTTTTGCTAAAATAAGCATTTTCAAGCATTTTAGATCGTTGAAATCGTTCAAATAAAAGCAATATTATAAAAACGAATAATAAAAATTTGTCGTTTTATGCTGTTCTACGCTTTAATCGCAGATTCAAGCTCAAACGTGCTGTTTTGCTAAAATAAGCATTTTCAAGCATTTTACATCGTTGAAATCGTTCAAAAGAAGAATAATAAAAAACGGATAATAAAAATTCGTCGTTTTATGCTGTTTTACGCGTTAAAACGCAGATTCTAGCTCAAAACGTTCTGTTTTGCTAAAATAAGCATTTTCAAGCATTTTAGATCGTTGAAATCGTTCAAATAGAGCAATATTAATAAAAACGAATAATAAAAATTTCGTCGTTTTTAATGCTGTTTTACGCGTTAAAACGCAGATTAAACTCAAACGTGCTGTTTTGCAAAATAAGCATTTTCAAGTATTTTGATCGTTAAATACGTTCAAATAGAAGCAATATTAATAAAAACGAATAATAAAAATTCGTCGTTTTATGCTGTTTTAGCGTTAAAAGCAGATTAAAGCTCAAAACGTGCTGTTTTGCTAAAATAAGCATTTTCAAGCATTTTAGATCGTTGAAATCGTTAAATAGAGCAATATTAATAAAAACGAATAATAAAAATTTCGTCGTTTTATGTGTTTTACGCGTTAAAACGCAGATTAAACTCAAAACGTGCTGTTTTGCTAAAATAAGCATTTCAAGCATTTTAGATCGTTGAAATCGTTCAAATGAAGAATATTAATAAAAACGAATAATAAAAATTCGTCGTTTTTATGCTTTTACGCGTTAAAACGCAGATTAAAGCTCAAAACGTGCTGTTTTGCTAAAATAACATTTTCAAGCAATTTAGATCGTTGAAATCGTTAAATAGACGCAATTAATAAAAACGATAATAAAATTTGTCTTTTATGCTGTTTTCGCTTAACGAGTTAAAGCTCAAAACGTGCTGTTTTGCAAAATAACATTTAAATTTTGATCGTTGAAATCGTTAAATAGAAGCAATATTAATAAAAACGATAATAAAAATTCGTCGTTTTAGTGTTTACGCTTAAAACCAGATTAAAGCTAAAACGTCTGTTTGCTAAATAACATTTTCAAGCATTAGAATCGTTAAAATCGTTCAAATAGCGCATTTAATAAAACGAATAATAAAAATTTCGTCGTTTTATGCTGTTTTAGCGTTAAAAGCAGATTAAACTAAAACGAATGTTTTTCTAAAATGCTTTTCAAGCATTTTAGATCGTTGAAATCGTTCAAATAGAAGCAATATTAATAAAAACGAATAATAAAAATTTGTCGTTTTATCTGTTTTACGCGTTAAAACGAGATTAAAGCTCAAAACGTGCTGTTTTGCTAAAATAAGCATTTTCAAGCATTTTAGATCGTTGAAATCGTTCAAATAGAAGCAATATTAATAAAAACGAATAATAAAATTTCGTCGTTTTATGCTGTTTTACGCGTTAAACGCAGATTAAAGCTCAAACGTGCTGTTTTGCTAAAATAAGCATTTTCAAGCATTTTAGATCGTTGAAATCGTTCAAATAGAAGCAATATTAATAAAAACGAATAATAAAAATTCGTCGTTTTATGCTGTTTACGCGTTAAAACGCAGATTAAAGCTCAAACGTGCTGTTTTGCTAAAATAAGCATTTTCAAGCATTTTAGATCGTTGAAATCGTTAAATAGACGCAATATTAATAAAAACGAATAATAAAATTTCGTCGTTTTTATGCTGTTTTACGCGTTAAAACGCAGATTAAAGCTCAAACGTGCTGTTTTGCTAAAATAAGCATTTTAAGCATTTAGATCGTTGAAATCGTTCAAATAGAGCAATATTAATAAAAACAAATAATAAAAATTCGTCGTTTTATGCTGTTTTACGCGTTAAAACGCAGATTAAAGCTCAAACGTGCTGTTTTGCTAAAATAAGCATTTTCAAGCATTTTAGATCGTTGAAAGTCAAATAGAGCAATATTAAAAAACGAATAATAAAAATTCGTCGTTTTTGCTGTTCGCGTAAACGCAGATTAAAGCTCAAACGTCTGTTTTGCTAAAAAACATTTTCAAGCATTTTAGATCGTTGAAATCGTTCAAATAGAGCAATATTAATAAAAACGAATAATAAAAATTCGTCGTTTTATGCTGTTTTACGCGTTAAAACGCAGATTAAACTCAAACGTGCTGTTTTGCTAAAATAAGCATTTAAGCATTTTAGATCGTTGAAATCGTTCAAATAGAAGCAATATTAATAAAACGAATAATAAAAATTCGTCGTTTTATGCTGTTTTACGCGTTAAAACGCAGATTAAAGCTCAAAACGTGCTGTTTTGCTAAAATAAGCATTTTCAAGCATTTTAGATCGTTGAAATCGTTGAAATAGACGCAATATTAATAAAAACGAATAATAAAAATTTCGTCGTTTTGAGCTGTTTTACGCGTTAAACCGCAGATTAAAGCTCAAAACGTGCTGTTTTGCTAAATAAGCATTTTCAAGCATTTTAGATCGTTGAAATCGTTCAAATAGAAGCAATATTAATAAAAATCGAATAATAATAAATTCGTCATTTTTAGCTGTTTTACGCGTTAAAACGCAGATTAAAGCTCAAAACGCAGTTTTGCTAAAATAATCATTTTCAAGCATTTTAGATCGTTAAAATCGTTCTAATATAAGCAATATTAATAAAAACGAATAAGTAAAATTTCTGTCGTTTTATGCTGTTTTACGCGTTAAAACGCAGATTAAAGCTCAAAACGTGCTGTTTTGCTAAAATAAGCATTTTCAAGCATTTTAGATAGTTGAATCGTTCAAATTGAAGCAATATTAATAAAAACGAATGATAAAAAATTCGTCGTTTTATGCTGTTTTACGCGTTTAAACGCAGATTAAAGCTCAAACGGCTGTTTTGCTAAAATAAGCATTTTCAAGCATTTTAGATCGTTGAAATCGTTCAAATAGAAGCAATATTAATAAAAAATGGTTGTTTGTAAAGTAGGTTTACGATCGAGATGTTTACGTGATAACGTCTTATTGGTGATATAAGTTTTGTTTGTTGCAATTGTTGTAACACTTCACTTGCACTTCACATTTTGTTTTCCTGCTGAACATTCAACGAAAACTTAACCGCACGAGAAAATCTCCATTCGTTTGTATGCCGCTAGAGTGAGAGAGACTGAAGATCGGTCAATTCACTCGAACGCTGGGGCCTGCCTCCGCTCGTGTGGGATTCTGCGTCACAAGTTTCACGGAATGACTGGCAGCGCTCGAGATGAGACGGAGATCGTCTCGTTTCTCTCGTTATAACGGAGGGTATACCTGCGATCGGCCTCGAGGAGGCCTCGTGACACAGTTTCAGAACATGTCACCCGACTAAAACGATTTTAAAGACGTCTATCACGTCAAAACGAATAATAAAAATTTCGTCGTTTTATGCTGTTTTACGCGTCAAAACGCAGATTAAAGCTCAAAACGTGCTGTTTTGTTAAAATAAGCATTTTCAAGCATTTTAGATCGTTAAAATCGTTCAAATAGACGCATATTAATAAAAACGAATAATAAAAATTCGTCGTTTTATGATGTTTTACGCGTTAAAACGCAGATTAAAGCTCATAACGTGCTGTTTTGCTAAAATAAGCATTTTCAAGATTTTAGATCGTTGAAATCGTTCAAATAGACGCAATATTAATAAAAAACGAATAATAAAAATTTCGTCGTTTTATGCTGTTTTACGCGTTAAAAACGCAGATTAAAGCTCAAAACGTGCTGTTTTGCTAAAATAAGCATTTTCAAGCATTTTAGATCGTTGAAATCGTTCAAATAGCTCAATATTAATCAAAAACGAATAATAATAAATTGTCGTTTTATGCTGTTTTACGCGTTAAAACGCAGATTAAAGCTCAAAACGTGCTGTTTTGCTAAAATAATCATTTTCAAGCATTTTAGATCGCTGAAATCGTTCAAATAGAAGCAATATTAATAAAAAAAGAATAATAAAAAATTTGTCGTTTTTTTGCTGTTTTTCGCGTTAAAACGCAGATTAAAGCTCAAACGTGCTGTTTTCTAAAATAAGCATTTTCAAGAATTTTAGATCATTGAAATCGTTCAAATAGAAGCAATATTAATAAAAATGAATAATAAAAAAATTTGTCGTTTTATGCTGTTTACGCGTTAAAACGCAGATTAAAGCTCAAACGTGCTGTTTTGCGAAAAAAAAGCATTTTCAAGCATTTTGACGTTGAAATCGTTCAAATAGACGCAATATTAATAAAAACGAATAATAAAAATTTCATCGTTTTATGCTCTTTTTCGCGATAAAACGCAGATTAAAAGCTCAAAACGCGCTGTTTTGCTAAAAAAAGCTTTTCAAGCATTTTAGATCGTTGAAATCGTTCAAATAGACGCAATATTAATAAAAACAAATAATAAAAATTCGTCGTTTTTTTGTTTTTTTACGCGTTAAAACGCTGATTAAAGCTCATAACGTGCTGTTTTTCTAAAATAAGCATTTTCAAGCATTTTAGATCGTTGAAATCGTTCAAATAGACGCAATATTAATAAAAACGAATAATAAAATGTCGTCGTTTTATGCTGTTTTACGCGTTAAACCGCAGATTAAAGCTCAAAACGTGCTGTTTTGCTAAAATAAGCATTTTCATGCATTTTAGATCGTTGAAATCGTTCAAATAGAAGCTAATATTAATAAAAATCGAATAATAATAAATTCGTCATTTTTATGCTGTTTTACCCTTAAAACGCAGATTAAAAACTCAAAACGTGCTGTTTTGCTAAAATAATCATTTTCAAGCATTTTAGATCGTTAAAATAGTTCTAATATAAGCAATTAATAAAAAACGAATAATAAAAAAATTTTGTCGTTTTATGCTGTTTTACGCGTTAAAACGCAGATTAAAGCTCAAACGTGCTGTTTTGCTAAAATAAGCATTTTCAAGCATTTTAGATCGTTGAAATCGTTCAAATTGAGCAATTTAATAAAAACGAATGATAAAAATCGTCGTTTTTATGCTGTTTTACGCGTTTAAACGCAGATTAAAGCTCAAAACGTGCTGTTTTGCTAAAATAAGCATTTTCAAGCATTTTAGATCGTTGAAATCGTTCAAATAGAATCAATATTAATAAAAACGAATAATAAAAATTTCGTCGGTTTTATGCTGTTTTACGCGTTAAACGCAGATTATAGCTCAAACGTGCTGTTTTGCTAAAATAAGCATTTTCAAGCATTTTAGATCGTTGAAATCGTTCAAATAGACGCAATATTAATAAAAACGAATAATAAAAATTCGTCGTTTTATGCTGTTTTACGCGTTAAAACGCAGATTAAAGCTCAAAACGGCTGTTTTGCTAAAATAATCATTTTCAAGCATTTTAGATCGTTGAAATCGTTCAAATAGACCAATATTAATAAAAAGCGAATAATAAAAATTTCGTCGTTTTTATGCTGTTTTACGCGTTAAAACGCAGATTAAAGCTCAAAACGTGCTGTTTTGCTAAAATAAGCATTTTCAAGCATTTTAGATCGTTGAAATCGTTCAAATAGAAGCAATATTAATAAAAAGGAATAATAAAATTTGTCGTTTTTATGCTTGTTTTACGCGTTAAAACGCAGATTAAAGCTCAAAACGTGCTGTTTTGCTAAAATAAGCATTTTCAAGCATTTGAGATCGTTGAAATCGTTCAAATAGAAGCAATATTAATAAAAACGAATAATAAAATTTCGTCGTTTTTTGCTGTTTTACGCGTTAAAACGCAGATTAAAGCTCAAAGCGTGCTGTTTTGCTAAAATAACATTTTCAAGCATTTTAGATCGTTGAAATCGTTCAAATAGACGCAATATTAATAAAAAACGAATAATAAAATTTCGTCGTTTTATGCTGTTTTACGCGTTAAAACGCAGATTAAAGCCCAAAACGAGCTGTTTTGCTAAAATAATCATTTTCAAGCATTTTAGTTCGTTGAAATCGTTCAAATAGACGCAATATTAATAAAAACGAATAATAAAATTTCATCGTTTTATGCTGTTTTACGCGTTAAAACGCAGATTAAAGCTCAAAACGTGCTGTTTTGCTAAAATAAGTATTTTCAAGCATTTTTAGATCGTTGAAATCGTTCAAATAGAAGCAATATTAATAAAAACGAATAATAAAAAATTCGTCGTTTTTATGCTGTTTACGCGTTAAAACGCAGATTAAAAAGCTCAAAACATGCTGTTTTGCTAAAATAATCATTTTCTTGCATTTTAGATCGTTGAAATCGTTCAAATAGACGCAATATTAATAAAAACGAATAATAAAATTTCGTCGTTTTTATGCTGTTTTACGCGGTAAAACGCAGATTAAAGCTCAAAACGTGCTGTTTTGCTAAAATAAGCATTTTCAAGCATTTTAGATCGTTGAAATCGTTCAAATAGAAGCAATATTAATAAAAACGAATAATAAAAAATTCGCTCGTTTTTATGCTTTGTTTTACGCGTTGAAACGCGATTAAAAGCTCAAAACGTGCTGTTTTGCTAAAATAATCATTTTCAAGCATTTTAGATCGTTGAAATCGTTCAAATAGACGCAATATTAATAAAAACGAATAATAAAAATTTCGTCGTTTTTACTGTTTTACGCGTTAAAACGCAGATTAAACTCAAAACGTGCTGTTTTGCTAAAATAACATTTTCAAGCATTTTAGATCGTTGAAATCGTTCAAATAGAAGCAATAATAAAAACAAATAATAAAAATTCGTCGTTTTATGCTGTTTTCGCGTCAAAACGCAGATTAAAACTAAAAACGTGCTGATTTGCTAAAATAAGCTTTTTTCAAGCTTTTTAGATCGTTAAAACCCGTTCAAATAGACGCAATATTAATAAAACGAATAATAAAAATTTCGTCGTTTTTATGCTTTTTTACGCGTTAAAACGCAGATTAAAGCTCAAAACGTGCTGTTTTGCTAAAATAAGCATTTTCAAGCATTTTAGATCGTTGAAATCGTTCAAATAAAGCAATATTAATAAAAAACGAAAAAAAAAATTTCGTCGTTTTATGCTGTTTTACGCGTTAAAACGCAGATTAAACTCAAAACGTGCTGTTTTGCTAAAATAAAGCATTTTCAAGCATTTAGGATCGTTGAAATCGTTCAAATAGACGCAAAATTAATAGAAAAACAAATAATAAAAATTCGTTGTTTTATACTGTTTTCGCGTTAAAACGCAGATTAAACTCAAAACGTGCTGTTTTGCCAAAATAAGCATTTTCAAGCTTTTTTACATCGTTGAAATCGTTCAAATAGAAGCAATATTAATAAAAACGAATAATAAAATTTCGTGTTTTATGCTGTTTTACGCTTTAAAAATGCAGATTAAAGCACAAAACGTGCTTTTTTTGCAAAAAATAAGCATTTTCAAGCATTTTAGATCGTTGAAATCGTTCGAATAGAAGCAATATTAATAAAAACGAATAATAAAAAATTCGTCGTTTTTATGCTTTTTTTACGCTTTAAAAACGCAGATAAGCTCAAAACGTGCTGTTTTGTTAAAATAAGCATTTTCAAGCTTTTTTTGATCGTTGAAATCGTTCAAATAGAAAGCAATATTAATAAAAAATGGTGGTTTGTAAAGTAGGTTTTAAAGGGTAGGAAAGGTCTTATTGGTGATATAAGTTTTGTTTGTTGCAAGGGTTTTGTAACACTTCACTTGCACTTCACATTTTGTTTTCCTGTTAAGCATTCAACGAAAACTTAACCGCACGAGAAAATCTCCATTCGTTTGTATGCCGCTAGGTGAGAGAGACGAAGATCGGTCACTCACCCAACGCTATGCTACCTCCGCTCGTGTGGATTCCGCGTCCGTTTCACGGAATGACTGGCAGCGCTCGAGATGATACGGGAGATCAGTCCGCTCTCTTTCGTTATAACGAGGGGGTATACCTGCGATCGGCCTTGAGAGGCCTCGTGACCGGTTTCAGGGAAAAGTCCGACTAAACGATTTTAAAGACGTTATCACGTCAAAACGGGAAATTTAAAAATTTTGTCGTTTTTATGCTGTTTTACGCGTCAAAACGCAGATTAAAGCTCAAAACGTGCTGTTTTGCTAAAATAAGCATTTTCAAAGCATTTTAGATCGTTAAAATTTGTTCAAATAGACAATATTAATAAAAACAATAATAAAAATTCGTCGTTTTTTTGATGTTTTACGCGTTGAAACCCCAGATTAAAGCTCTAACGTGCTGTTTTGCTAAAATAAGCATTTTCAAGCATTTTTGATCGTTGAAATCGTTCAAATAGAAGCAATATTAATAAAACGAAAAATAAAAATTTCATCGTTTTATGCTGTTTTCCGTTAAAAAGCGTTAAAAATCAAAACTTGCTGTTTTGCTAAAATAAAAAATTTTCAAGCATTTAAAACGTTGAAATCGTTCAAATGGAACAATATTAAAAAAAGAAAAATAAAAAATTCGTCGTTTTATGCTGTTTTACGCGTTAAAAAGCAGATTAAAAATCAAAAAGTGCTGTTTTCTAAAAAAAACATTTTCAACATTTTAGATGTTTTCGTTCAAATAGACGCAATATTTAAAAAAAAAAAAAAATTTCGTCGTTTTTTTCTTTTTTACGGTTAAAACGCAGATTAAAGCTCAAAAAGTCTGTTTTTTAAAATAAGTATTTTTTCGCATTTTAGATCGTTGAAATCGTTCAAATAGAAACAATATTAATAAAAACGAATAATAAAATTGTCGTTTTATCTGTTTTCGCGTAAAAAGCAGATTAAAAAAACAACGGCAAAATAATCATTTTCTTGCATTTTAGATCGTTGAAATCGTTCAAATGACCAAAAATATTTAAAAAACGAATAATAAAAATTTCGTCGTTTTTTTTGCTGTTTACGCGGTAAAACCAGTTAAAAAATCAAAACTCTGTTTTGCAAAATAACATTTTTAAGCATTTTAATCGTTGAAATCGTTCAAATAGAACAATATTAATAAAAAAGAATAATAAAAAAATTTGTCGTTTTTTTGCTTTTTCGCGTTGAAACCGTTAAAACCAAAAAGTGCTGTTTTGCTAAAAAAAATTTTTAAACATTTTAGATCTTGAAATCGAAAAGACGCAAATTTAAAAAAACGAATAATAAAAATTTCGTCGTTTTATGCTGTTTTTTCGCGTTAAAAAGCAGATTAAACTCAAAACGTCTGTTTTTAAAATAAGCATTTTCTAGCATTTTGATCGTTGAAATCGTTCAAATGAACAATATTAATAAAAACGAAAATTAAAAAATTTTGTCGTTTTTTTGCTGTTTTTTTCCGTTAAAAAAGCGTTAAACAAAAAATGCTGTTTTGCCCAAAAAAGCATTTTTAACATTTTGATCGTTGAAATCGTTCAAATAGAAGCAATATTAATAAAAACAAAAAATTAAAAAAATTTTTTTGTTTTTTTGCTGTTTTTTTTCGCGTTAAAACCGTTAGCTCAAAACGTGCTGTTTTGCTAAAAAAACATTTTCAACATTTTTTCATCGTTGAAATCGTTTAAATAGAAACAAAAAAAAAAACGAATAAAAAAATTTCGTCGTTTTATGCTGTTTTTTCGTTAAAACGCAGATTAAAACTCAAAAAGTGCTGTTTTGCTAAAATAAGCATTTTTAAAAAATTTTAGATCGTTGAAATCGTTAAAAGACCATTTAAAAAAACGAATAATAAAAATTCGTCGTTTTTTTTGATGTTTTACGCGTTGAAACGCAGATTAAAAATCCCAACTGCTGTTTTGCTAAAAAAAAGCATTTTTTAAGCATTTTTTATCGTTGAAATCGTTTAAATAACAAATTTAAAAAAAACGAATAATAAAATTTCGCGTTTTTTATCTTTTCGCGTTAAAACGCAGATTAAAACTCAAAACGTCTGTTTTCAAAATAAGCATTTTCAAGCATTTTAGATCGTTGAAATCGTTAAATGGCTTTTAAACAAAAGATAATAATAAATTCGTCGTTTTTTCTGTTTTGCGTTAAAAAAGCAGAAAAAATAAAAAACCCGTTTGCTAAAATAAACATTTTCAAGCATTTTAGATGTTGAAAGTTAAAAAAGCAAATTTTAAAAAAAAAAATAATAAAAATTTTGTTTTTTTTTTTTACGTTAAAAACGCAGTTTTTAAAATCAAAACGTCTTTTTTCTAAAAAAACATTTTCAAACATTTTTAAACGTTGAAATTTAAATAGAAAATATTAATAAAAACGAGAAAAAAAAAGTCGTTTTTATGCTTTTTGCTTAAAACGCAGTTAAAACTCAAAACGTCTGTTTTAAAATAAACATTTTCAAAACATTTAATTTTGAAATCGTTAAAAAAAAGCAAAATTAATAAAAAAGAATAATAAAAATTTTGTCGTTTTTATTTTTTTACGCGTTAAACGCGGTTAAAAGGGTCAAAACGTGCTGTTTTGCAAAAATAAGCTTTCAACATTTTAGATCGTTGAAATCGTTCAAATAGAACAATATTAATAAAAACGAATAATAAAAATTCGTCGTTTTTTTTGCTTTTACCTTGGGGCGCGTTTTAAATCAAACGTGCTTTTTGCTAAAATAAACATTTTCAAACATTTTAGATCGTTGAAATCGTTCAAATAGAAGCAGTATTAATAAAAACAGATATTAAAAATTCGTCGTTTTTATGCTGTTTTACGCGTTAAAACCAGATTAAAGCTCAAAACGTGCTGTTTGCTAAAATAATCATTTTCAAGCATTTGGCAGTCGTTGAAATCGTTCAGGAAATAGACGCAATATTAATAAAAAACGAATAGCAAAATTTCGTCGTTTTATGCTGTTTACGCGTTAAAACGCAGATTAAAGCTCAAAACGTGCTTTTGCTAAAATAAGCATTTTCAAACATTTTAGATCGTTGAAATCGTTCAAATAGAAGCAATATTAATACAAAAGGAATAATAAAAAATTTCGTCGTTTTATGCTGTTTTTGGTAACGTTAAAACGCAGATTAAAACTCAAAAACGTGCTGTTTTGCTAAAATAAGCATTTTCAAGCATTTTTAGATCGTTGGGAAATCGTTCAAATAGCGCTTAATATTAATAAAAACGAATAATAAAAATTTCGTCGTTTTCTGCTGTTTACGCGTTAAACGCAGATTAAAACTCAAAAGCGTGCTGTTTTGCTAAAATAATCATTTCAAGCATTTTGGAGTCGTTGAAATCGTTCAAATAGACGCAATATTAATAAAACAGGTAAATAAAAAATTTAGTGATTTTATGCTGTTTTACGCTTTAAAACGCAGATTAAGCGCTCAAAACGTACTGTTTTGCTAAAATAAGCATTTTCAAGCATTTTAGTCGTTGAAATCGTTCAAATAGACGCAATAATGGCAATGAAAACGAATAATAGAAATTCGTCGTTTTATGCTGTTTTACGCGTTAAAACGCAGATTAAAGCTCAAAACGTGCTGTTTTGGCGTAATCATTTTCAAGCCATTTTATATCGTTGAAATCGTTTTAAATAGACATAATATTAATAAAAACGAATAATAAAAAATTTCGTCGTTTTATGCTGTTTTACGCGTTAAACGCAGATTAAAAGCTCAAACATTGCTGTTTTGCTAAAATAAGCATTTTTCAAAGCATTTTAGATCGTTGAAATCGTTCAAATAGACGCAATATTAATAAAAACGAATAATAAAAATTTCGTCGTTTTTATGCTGTTTTGCAACGTTAAAACGCAGATTAAAGCTCAAAACGTGCTGCTTTGCTAAAATAGGCATTTCAAGCATTTTTGATCGTTGAAATCGATTTCAAATAGAAACAATATTAACAAAAACGAATAATAAGAGATTATTATTTAATGCACTGTTTACGCGTTAAAACGCAGATTAAAGCTCAAAACGTGCTGTTTTGCTAAAAGAATAAAGCATTTTCAAGCATTTTTAGATCGATTGAAATCTTCAAATAGGCCTTAATGTGTAAAAACGAATAATAAAAAATTTCGTCGTTTTTACATACTGTTTTTACGCGTTAAAACGCAGATTAAAACTCAAAACGTGCTGTTTGCTAGAATAAGCATTTTCAAGCATTTACATCGTTGAAATCGTTCAAAATAGAAGCAATATTAATAAAAACGAAAAATAAAAAATTCGTCGTTTTATGCTGTTGTACGCGTTAAAACGCAGATTAAAACTCAAAACGTGCTGTTTTGCTAAAATAAGCATTTTCAAGCATTTTAGATCGTTGAAATCGTGCAAATAGACGCAATATTAATAAAAACGAATAATAAAATTTCGTCGTTTTTTTGCTGTTTCACGCGTAAAACGCAGATTAAAACTCAAAACGTGCTGTTTTGCTAAAATAAGATTTTCAAGCATTTTAGATCGTTGAAATCGTTCAAATAGACGCAATATTTAAAAAAGAACGAATAATAAAAGATTTCGTCGTTTTTTTTGTTGTTTACGCGTTAAAAGCAGATTAAAAGCTCAAAAATGCTCTTTGCTAAAATAATCATTTTAAGCATTTTAGATCGTTGAAATGTTCAAATAGACGCAATATTAATAAAAACGAATAATAAAATTTCGTCGTTTTATGTGTTTTTTCCTAAAACGCAGATTAAAGCTCAAAACGTGTTTTGCTAAAATAGAATTTTCGCCCTTTTAGACGTTGAAATCGTTCCCAATAAGAATATTAATAAAACGAATAATAAAAAATTCGTCGTTTTATGCTGTTTTACGCGTTAAAAAGCAGATTAAACTCAAAACGTTGTTTTGCTAAAATATGCATTTTCGCTTTTTAGATCGTTGAAATCGTTCAAAAGAACAATATTTAAAAAAAACAAATAATAAAAAATTCGTCGTTTTTAAGTGTTTTACGCGTTAAAACGAGATTAAACTCAAAACGTGCTGTTTTGCTAAAATAAAAAATTTTCGCTTTTATCGTTGAAATCGTTCAAATAGAAGCAAAAAATAAAAACGATAAAAAAATTGTCGTTTTTATGTTTTTTTACGCGTTAAAACGGAAGATAAAGTCAAAGGCTTTTAAAAAACATTTTCAAGCATTTTAGATCGTTGGAAATCGGTCAAATGACGCAATATTAAAAAAACGAATAATAAAAATTTCGTCGTTTTATGTGTTTTACGCGTTAAAACGCAGATTAAAGCTCAAAACTGCTTTTTGCTAAAAATAAGCATTTTAAGCATTTTAGATCGTTGAAACCGTTCAAATAGACGGGTATTATAAAAAAGAATAATATTTCGTCGTTTTATGCTGTTTTACGCGTTAAAACGCAGATTAAACTCAAAACTGCTGTTTCTAAAATAAGCATTTTCAGCATTTTAGATCGTTAAAACGTTCAAAAGACGCAAATTAATAAAAACGAATAAAAGTTTCCGTTTTTTTGCTGTTTACGCGTTAAAACGCAGATTTAAACTCAAAACATGCTTTTGCTAAATAATGCATTTTTAAGCATTTTAGATCGTTGAAATCGTTCAAATACGCAATTTAATAAAAACGAATAATAAAAATTTCGTCGTTTTATGTGTTTTACGCGTAAACGAGGGTTAAAAGCCAAAACTCGTTTTTGCTAAAATAAGATTTTCAAGCATTTTAGATCGTTGAATCGTTCAAATAGAAGCAATATTAATAAAAACGAATAATAAAAAAATTTGTCGTTTTTTTGTGTTTTACGCGTTAAAACGCAGATTAAAGCTCAAAACGTGCTGTTTTGCTAAAATAAACATTTTCAAGCATTTTAGATCGTTGAAATCGTTCAAATAGAAGCAATATTAATAAAAACAAATAATAAAAATTTCGTCGTTTTTATGCTGTTTTACGCGTAAAACGCAGATTAAAAACTCAAAACGTGCTGTTTTGCTAAAATAAACATTTTCAAGCATTTTAGATCGTTGAAATCGTTCAAATGAAGCAATATTAATAAAAACGAATAATAAAAATTCGTCGTTTTTATGTTTTTTTACGCTTAAAACGCAGATTAAAAGCTCAAAAAGTGCTGTTTTGCTAAAATAACATTTTCAAGCATTTTAATCGTTTAAATCGGTTTAAATGACGCAATATTAATAAAAACGAATAATAAAAATTTCTCGTTTTTATGCTGTTTTACGCGTTAAAACGCGATTAAACTCAAAACGTGCTGTTTTGCTAAAATAACATTTTCAAGCATTTTAGATCGTTTAAATCGTTCAAATAGAGCAATATTAATAAAAAAAAAAATAAAAATTTCGTCGTTTTATGCTGTTTTTCCGTAAAACGCAGATTAAAGTCAAAACGTGCTGTTTTTGCAAAAAGCATTTTCGCATTTTAATCGTTGAAATGTTCAAAAGAAGCAATATTAATAAAACGAATAATAAAAAATTCGTCGTTTTATGCTGTTTTAGCGTTAAAACGCAGATTAAAACTCAAAACGTTGCTTTTGCAAAAATAACATTTTCAAGCATTTAGATCGTTGAAATCGTTCAAATAGAGCAATATTAATAAAAAAACGAATAATAAAATTTCGTCGTTTTATGCTGTTTTACGCGTTAAAACGCAGATTAAAAGCTCAAACGGCTGTTTTGCTAAAATATAATTTTCAAGCATTTTAGATCGCTGAAATCGTTCAAATAGACGCAATAATAAAAAAAACGAATAATAAAAATTCATCGTTTTTATGTGTTTACGCGTTAAAACGCAGATTAAAAGCTCAAAAGTGCTGTTTTGCTAAAATAAAGCATTTTCAAGCATTTTAGATCGTTGAAATCGTTCAAATAGAAAATATTAATAAAAACGAATAATAAAAATTTCGTCGTTTTATGTGTTTAACGTTAAAACGCAGATTAAAAACTAAAACGTGCTGTTTTGCAAAAATTAATTTTCAAGCATTTTTGATCGTTGAAATCGTTCAATAGAAGAATTAAAAAACGAATAAATAAACGTCGTTTTATGTGTTTTAGCGTTAAAACGCAGATTAAAGCTCAAAACGTGCTGTTTTGCTAAAATAATCATATTCAAGCATTTTAGATCGTTGAATCGTTCAAATAAACGCAATATTAATAAAAACGAATAATAAAAATTTCGTCAGTTTTATGCTGTTTTAGCGTTAAAACGCAGACTAAAGCTCAAAACGTGCTGTTTTGCAAAATAAATCATTTTCAAGCACTTTAGATCGTGGAAATCGTTTAAATAGACGCAATATTAATAAAAACGAATAATAAAAATTTTGTCGTTTTTATGCTGTTTTACGCGTTAAAACGCAGATTAAATGCTCAAAACGTGCTGTTTTGCTAAAATAAGCATTTTCAAGCATTTTAGATCGTTGAAATCGTTCAAATAGAATTTAATAAAAACGAATAATAAAAATTGTCGTTTTTATGCTGTTTTACGCGTTAAAACGCGATTAAAGCTCAAAACGTGCTGTTTTGCTAAAATAATCATTTTCAAGCATTTTAGATCGTTGAAATCGTTCAAATAGACGCAATATTAATAAAACGAATAATAAAAATTTCGTCGTTTTATGCTGTTTACGCGTAAAAACGCAGATTAAAGCTCAAAACGTGCTGTTTTGCTAAAATAAGCATTTTCAAGCATTTTAGATCGTTGAAATCGTTCAAATAGAAGCAATATTAATAAAAACGAATAATAAAAATTTCGTCGTTTTATGCTGTTTTACGCGTTAAAACGCAGATTAAAGCTCAAAACATGCTGTTTTGCTAAAATAATCATTTTCAAGCATTTTAGATCGTTGAAATCGTTCAAATAGACGCAATATTAATAAAAACGAATAATAAAAATTTCGTCGTTTTTATGCTGTTTTACGCCCTTAAAAAGCAGATTAAAACTCAAAACGTGCTGTTTTTTCTAAAATAATCATTTTCAAGCATTTTGATTTTGTTGGGGAAAACGTTCAAAAAAGACCCCAATATTAATAAAAAACGAATAATAAAAAAATTTTGTCGTTTTATGCTGTTTTTTACGCGTTAAAAAAGCAGATTAAAGCTCAAAACGTGCTGTTTTTGCTAAAATAAGCATTTTTAAGATTTTAGATCGTTGAAAACGGTTTAAATAGACGCAAATTAATAAAAAGAATAATAAAAAATTTGTCGTTTTATGTTTTTTTACGCGTTAAAACGCAGATTAAAGGTCAAAAAGTGCTGTTTTTAAAAAAAGGGATTTTCAAGCATTTTTTTATCGTTGAAATTGTTCAAAAAAGAAGAATATTAATAAAAAAAGAATAATAAAAATTCGTCGTTTTTTTGCTGTTTTTCGCGTTAAAAAGCAGATTAAAAACTCAAAACGTGCTGTTTTGCAAAAATAATCATTTTAAGCATTTTAGATCGTTGAAATCGTTCAAATAGACGCAAATTAATAAAAAAAAGAATAATAAAAATTTCGTCGTTTTTTTTTTTGCTGTTTTTTCGCGTTAAAAACAGGGTTAAAGCTCAAAACGTGGTTTTGCTAAAATAAGCATTTTCAAACATTTTTGATCGTTAAAATCGTTTCAAATAGAAGCAATATTAATAAAAAACGAATAATAAAAATTCGTCGTTTTATGCTGTTTTTCGCGTTAAAAACGCAGATTAAAGCTCAAAACGTGCTGTTTTGCTAAAAATCATTTTTCCCTTTTAGATCGTTTAAAAACGCCCAAAAGACGGCCCTTTTTAAAAAACGAATAATAAAAATTTGTCGTTTTTTTTTGTTTTTTACGCGTTAAAAAAGCAGATTAAAAAACTCAAAAAGTGCTGTTTTTTCTAAAAAAAAGCATTTTCAAGCATTTTGAAACGTTGAAATCGTTCAAATAGAAGCAATATTAATAAAAACGAATAATAAAAAATTCGTCGTTTTTTTGCTGTTTTACGCGTTAAAACGCAGATTAAAAACTTAAAACGTGCTGTTTTGCTAAAAAAAAATCATTTTCAAGCATCTTGAAACGTTGAAATCGTTCAAAAGACGCAATATTAATAAAAAAGGGGAAAAAAAAATTTCGTCGTTTTATGTTTTTTTACGCGTTAAAACGCGTTAAAACTCAAAACGTGCTGTTTTGCTAAAAAAAAGCATTTTCAAGCATTTTAGATCGTTGAAATGTTCAAATAGACGCAATATTAATAAAAAAAATAATAAAAAAATTTTGTCGTTTTTTTTGCTGTTTTACCTTTTTTAAAGCAGGTTAAAGGGCAAAAAGTGCTGTTTTCTTTGCATTTTCAAGCATTTTATATCGTTGAAATTTTAAAAAGAAACAATATTAATAAAAAAAGAATAATAAAAATTCGTCGTTTTATGCTGTTTTACGCGTTAAAACGCAGATTAAAGCTCAAAAAGTGCTGTTTTTCAAAAAAAATCATTTTTTAAGCATTTTTTGATCGTTGAAACCGTTCAAAATAGACGCAATATTAAAAAACGGGAAAAATAAAAATTTTTTGTTTTTTTGTTTTTCCCTTAAAAAACAGATTAAAGCTCAAAACGGCTGTTTTTTCTAAAATAAGCATTTTCGATTTTAGGGCGTTAAAAACGTTCAAATAGAAGCAATTTTTAATAAAAAAGAATAATAAAAATTCGTCGTTTTATGCTGTTTTTCGCGTTAAAATGCCCGATTAAAAACTCAAAACGGTTTTGCTAATATAATCTTTTTAAACATTTTAAGATCGTTTAAAAAACCCTTCAAAAAAGACGCAATATTAATAAAAACGAATTAAAAAAAACGTCGTTTTTTTTTGCTGTTTTACGCGTTAAAACGCAGATTAAAAACTCAAAACGTGCTGTTTTGCCAAAAAAAAGCATTTTCAAGCATTTTTTGATCGTTGAAATCGTTCAAATAGAAGCAATTTTAAAAACGAATAATAAAAAAAATTCCCCTCGTTTTATAACTTTTTTTCGCGTTAAAAAGCAGATTAAAACTTAAAACGTGCTGTTTTGCTAAAATAATCATTTTCAAGCATCTTAGATCGTTGAAATCGTTCAAATAGACGCAATATTAATAAAAACGAATAATAAAAAATTTTGTCGTTTTTTTGGACCCCGTTAAAACGCAGATTAAAAACTCAAAACGGCTGTTTTGCTAAAATAAAACATTTTCAAGCATTTTAGATCCCTTGGGAAAACGTTCAAATAGAAGCAATATTAATAAAAACGAATAATAAAAAACCCCTCATTTTTTTGCTGTTTTTCGCGTTAAAACGCAGATTTTATAAAGCTCAAAACGTGCTGTTTTGCTAAAATAATCATTTTCAAGCATTTTAGGTCGTTGAAATCGTTTTAAATAGACGCAAAATTAATAAAAAAAATAATAAAAAATTTTGTCGTTTTTTTTGTTTTTTTACGCGTTAAAACGCAGATTAAAACTCAAAACGTGGGTTTTTTCTAAAATCAGCATTTTTAAGCATTTTTGGGTCCTTGAAATCGTTCAAAAAGGGGAAACAATATTAATAAAAAAAGAATAATAAAAATTCGTCGTTTTTTTTGCTGCTTTTTCGCGTTACAACGCAGATTAAAAACTCAAAAAGTGCTGTTTTGCTAAAATAAGCATTTTTTAAGCATTTTAGATCGTTGAAATCCCTTCAAATAGACGCAAAATTAATAAAAAAAAGAATAAAAAATTTCCCTCGTTTTTTTGTTTTTTTCCGTTAAAACGCAGATTAAAAACTCAAAGCGTGCTGTTTTGCTAAAATAAGCATTTTCAAGGGATTTTAGATCGTTGAAATCGTTCAAATAGAAGAAAAAATTTAAAAAAAACGGGAAAAATAAAAAATTCGTCGTTTTTTTGCTGTTTTTGGGGTTAAAACGCAGATTAAAGCTCAAAAAAGTGCTGTTTTGCTAAAATAATCATATTCCCAAACATTTTTTTGATCCCTTGGAATCGTTCAAATAAAAAACAAATTAAAAAAACGAATAATAAAAAAATTTTGTCGTTTTATGTTTTTTTACGCGTTAAAAACAGACTAAAAACTCAAAACGTGCTGTTTTTTAAAATTTAAACATTTTTTAAGCACTTTAGATCCCTTGAAATCGTTTTAAAAAGACGCAATTTTAAAAAAAAGAATAATAAAAATTTGTCGTTTTATGCTGTTTTACGCGTTAAAAAGCAGATTAAAAATTTAAAACGTGCTGTTTTGCTTTTAAAAAAAGCATTTTCAAGCATTTTTTGATCGTTGAAATCGCAAATAGAAGAATATTAATAAAAACGAATAATAAAAATTGTCGTTTTTATGTTTTTTTACGCGTTAAAAAAGCAGATTAAAATTTAAAAAGTGCTGTTTTGCTAAAATAATAAGCATTTTCAAGCATTTTTAGATCGTTGAAATCACGTTCAAATAGACGCAATAATAGCCAAAAACGAATAATAAAGATTTAAAATTACGTTTTTGTGCTGGTACATACGCGTTAAAACGCAGATTAAAACTCAAAAACATGCTGTTTTTGCTAAAATAATCATTTTCAAGCATTTTTTAGATCGTTGAAATCGTTCAAATAGACGCAATATTAATAAAACGAATAATAAAAATTTCGTCGTTTTTATGCTGTTTTACGCGATAAAACGCAGATTAAAGAAAGCTCAAAACGTGCTGTTTTGCTAAAATAAGAATTTTCAAGCATTTTAAGATCGTTGAAATCGTTCAAATAGAAGCAATATTAATAAAAACGAATAATAAAATTCGTCGTTTTTATGCTGTTTACGCGTTAAAACGCAGATTAAAACTCAAAACGTGCTGTTTTGCTAAAATATGCATTTTCGAAGCATTTTAGATCGTTGGAAATCGTTCAAATAGAAGCAATATTAATAAAAACAAATAATAAAAATTCGTCGTTTTATGCTGTTTTGCGCGCGTTAAAACGCAGATTAAAGCTCAAAACACGCATTTTGCTAAAATAAGCATTTTCAAGCATTTTAGATCGTTGGGAAGTAATTCCAAAATAAACAATATTAATGTAAAAACCGAATAGCCAAAATTCGTCGTTTTTTATGCTGTTTACGCGTTAAAACGCAGATTAAACTCAAAACGTGCTGTTTTTGCTAAAATAATCATTTTTCAGAAAGCATTTTGGTCGTTGGAAATCGTTCAAATAGACGCAATATTAATAAAAACGAATAATAAAAATTTCGTCGTTTTTTTGCTGTTTTATGCGTTAAAACGCAGATTAAAGCTCAAAACGTGCTGTTTTTGCGCAAAATAAACATTTTCAAGCATTTTACCCAGATCGTTGAAATCGTTCAAATAGACACCAATATTAATAAAAAGAATAATAAAAATTTCGTCGTTTTGCTGTTTACGCGTTGAAAACGCAGATTAAAGATCAAAACGATGCCATTTTTGCTAAAATAAGCATTTTCAAGCATTTTATATCGTTGAAATTGTTCAAATAGAAGCAATATTATTAAAAACGAATAATAAAAAATTCGTCGTTTTTATGCTGTTTTACGCGCGTTAAACGCAGATTAAAAGCTCAAAACGTGCTGTTTGCAAAAAATAATCATTTTTCCGGCATTTTAGATCGTTGGAAATCGTTCAAATAGACGCAATATTAATAAAAACGAATAATAAAAATTTCGTCGTTTTTACGTAACATTTACGCGTTAAAGCACAGATTAAAAACTCAAAACGTGCTGTTTTGCTAAAATAAAAGCATTTTCAAGCATTTTAGATCGTTAAAAATCGTTCCAAACGAAACAATATTAATAAAAACGAATAATAAAAAATTCGTCGTTTTATGCTGTTTTACGCGTTAAACGCCAGATTAAAAGCTCAAAACGTGCTGTTTTGCTAATATAATCATTTTCAAAGCATTTTTAGATCGTTGGGAAATCGTTCAAATAGACGCAATATTAATAAAAACGAATAATAAAAAGAATTTCGTCGTTTTTTTATGCTGTTTTACGCGTTAAACGCAGATTAAAACTCAAAACATTAACATTTTTTGCTAAAATAAGCATTTTCAAGCATTTTAGATCCGTTGAAATCGTTCAAATAGAAACAATATTAATAAAAACGAATAATAAAAATTCGTCGTTTTATGCTGTTTTACACTTACGTTAAAACGCAGATTAAAACAAAACGTGCTGTTTTGCTAAAATAATCATTTTCAAAGCATCTTAGATCGTTGAAATGGTTCAAATAGACGCAATATTAATAAAACGAATAATATAATTTCGTCGTTTTTATGCTGTTTACGCGTTAAAACGCAGATTAAACTCAAAAACGATGCTGTTTGCTAAAATAATAAAGCATTTTTCAAGCATTTTAGATCGTTGAAATCGTTCAAATAGAAGCAATATTGTAAAAACGAATAATAAAAATTCGTCATTTTTATGCTGTTTTACGCGTTAAAACGCAGATTAAAGCTCAAAACGTGCTGTTTTGCTAAAACCAATCATTTTCAGCATTTTGGAGTCGTTGAAATCACGTTCAAATAGACGCAATATTAATAAAAAACGAATAATAAAATTTCGTCGTTTTATGCTGTTTTACGCGTTAAAACGCAGATTAAAGCTCAAAACGTGCTGTTTGCTTTAAAATCAGCATTTTCAAGCATTTTTAGATCGTTGAAATCGTTCAAATATAGGCTTAATATTAATAAAAAACGAATAATAAAAATTCGTCGTTTTATGCTGCTTTTACGCGTTACAACGCAGATTAAACCTCAAAACGTGCTGTTTGCTAAAATCGCTTTACATTTTCAGCATTTTAGATCGTTGAAATCGTTCAAATAGACGCAATATTAATAAAAACGGAATAATAAAAATTTCATCGTTTTTATGCTGTTTTGCGTTTAAAACGCAATTAAAATAAAGCGTGCTGTTTTTGCTAAAAATAAGCATTTTCAAGCATTTTAGATCGTTAAATCGTTCAAATAGACGCAATATTAATAAAAACGAATAGCAAAATTTCGTCGTTTTTATGCTTGTTTTACGCGTTAAAACGCAGATTAAAAACTCAAAACGTGCTGTTTTGTTAAAATAAAAGCATTTTTCAAAAGCATTTTAGATCATTGAAATCGTTCAAATAGAGAGCAATATTAATAAAAACGAATAATAAAAAATTCGTCGTTTTTATGCTGTTTTCGCGTTGAAACGCAGATTAAAAACTCAAACATTGCTGTCTTGCTAAAAATATAAGCATTTTCAAAGCATTTTAGATCGTTGAAATCGTTCAAATAAACAATATTAGTAAGAACAGATAATAATAAAAAATTCGTCGTTTTATGCTGTTTTACGCGTTAAAACGCGGAATTAAAACTCAAAACGTGCTGTTTTGCTTCAAAATAATCATTTTCAAGCATTTTTAGATCGTTGAAATCTCACGTTCAAAATAGACGCAATATTAATAAAAAACGAATAATAAAAATTTCGTCGTTTTATGCTGTTTTACGCGTTAAAACGCAGATTAAAGCTCAAAACGTGCTGTTTTGCTAAAATAAGCATTTTCAAGCATTTTTAGATCGTTGGAATCTCGTTCAAAATAAAGACGCAATATTAATAAATAACGAATAATAAAAATTTCGTCGTTTTTATACTGTTTTACGCGTTAAAACGCAGATTAAAGCTCAAAACGTGCTGTTTTGCTAAAATAATCATTTCAAGCATTTTATATCGTTGAAATCGTTCAAATAGACGCAATATTAATAAAAGCGAATAATAAAAATTTCGTCGTTTTTATGCTGTTTTACGCGTTAAAACGCAGATTAAAAACTCAAAACGTGCTGTTTTGCTAAAATCAGCATTTTCAAGCATTTAGATCGTTGAAATCGTTCAAATGGAAGCAATATTAATAAAAACGGAGTAATAAAAATTCGTCGTTTTTTATGCTGCTTTACGCGTTAAACGCAGATTAAAGCTCAAACGTGCTGTTTTGCTAAAATCAGCATTTTCAAGCATTTTAGATCGTTGAAATCGTTCAAATGGAAGCAATATTAATAAAAACGAATAATAAAAAATTCGTCGTTTTTATGCTGTTTTACGCGTTAAAACGCAGATTAAAGCTCAAAACGTGCTGTTTTTGCTAAAATAATCATTTTCAAAGCATTTTTAGGTCGTTGAAATCACGTTCAAATAAGGCGCAATATTAATAAAAAACGAATAATAAAAAATTTTACGTCGTTTTGCTTCTTTTGTTTACGCGTTAAAACGCAGATTAAAGCTCAAAACGCGTGCTGTTTTGCTAAAATCCAGCATTTTCAAGCATTTAGATCGTTGAAATCGTTCAAATGGAAGCAATATTAATAAAAACGAATAATAAAAATTCACGTCGTTTTTATGCTGCTTTACGCGTTACAGCGCGATTAAACCTCAAAACGTGCTGTTTTGCTAAAATCAACATTTTCAAGCATTTTAGATCGTTGAAATCGTTCAAAATAGACGCAATATTAATAAAAACGAATAATAAAAAATTTCATCGTTTTTATGCGCCGGTTTTACGCGTTAAAACGCAGATTAAAACTCAAAGCGTGCTGTTTTTGCTAAAATAAGCATTTTCAAGCATTTTTAGATCGTTGAAATCGTTCAAATAGACGCAATATTAATAAAAACGAATAATGAAATTTCGTCGTTTTATGCTGTTTACGCGTTAAAACGCAGATTAAAACTCAAAACGTGCTGTTTTGTTAAAATAAGCATTTTCAAGCATTTTAATCGTTGAAATCGTTCAAATGGCAATATTAATAAAAACGAATAATAAAATTTTCGTTATGCTGTTTTACGCGTTAAAACGCAGATTAAAAACTCAAACGTGCTTTTTGCTAAAATAATCATTTTAAGATTTTAGATCCTTGAAAATTAAATGCGCAATATAATAAATACGAATAAAAAATTTACGTTTTTATGCTGTTTTACGCGTTAAAACATTAAAGCTTTTAAACGTTGAATTTTATAAGCAATATTTTCAAGCATTTTAGATCGTGAAATTATGCTGTTTGCATTAGAATAAAAATAAAAATTTTCTCTTAATGTTTTAGCGTTAAAGCAGTTAAACGTAAAAGTGCGTTTCTAAAATAAAATTTTAAGCATTTTTAGATGTTTGAATCGTTCAAAAGACGCAATATTAATAAAACAAAAAAAATTTGTAAATTATATTTCAAGCATTTTAAAAGCAAATTAAATCAAAACGCATTTATTATACGAAAATAACATTTTCAAGCATTTTGATCGTTTAATTAGTCAATAAACTCAAATTTATAACAAAATAAAAATTTCGCTTTTTAATGTTGAAATTTAAAAACGCAATTAATAAAACGATAGCTGTTTTGCAAAATAAGCATTTTCAAGCATTTTAGATCAGTTGAAATCAAGTTAAATTGCAAAAATAAATAAGCAATAATAAAAATTGAAATTTTAAATGGAGTTTTAAGGAAAAAATAAGCTCAAACGTCGTGTTTTTAAAAATTTTCAACATTCAAGATCGCTGAAATCAACTTCAAATGAGACAATATAAATAAAAACGAAAATAAAAAATTTCGTCGTATATTGCTGTTTACGCGTTAAAAAGATTAAAGCCTAAAACGTGCTGTTTGCTTAAAATAAGCATTTTCAAGCATTTTAGATCTAGAATCGTTCAAATAAGAAATATTAAAAAAATAAATAAAAATTTCATGTTTTATTGTTTTTTATGCGTTAAAACGCACATTAAAACTCAAACGTGCTTTTTAATAAATAAGCATTTTCAAGCATTTTAGATGTTAAATGTCGTTCAAATAAGACGCATAAAAGAATAATAAAAATTTCGTCGTTTTTATGCTGTTTTACGCGTTAAAACGCAGATTAAACTCAAAACGTGCTGTTTTGCTAAAATAATAATTTTCAAGCATTTTTAGATCGTTGAAACGTTCAAATAGACGCAATATTAATAAAAACGAATAATAAAAAATTTCGTCGTTTTTATGCTGTTTTACGCGTTAAAACGCAGATTAAAGCTCAAAACGTGCTGTTTTGCTAAAATCAGCATTTTCAAGCATTTTAGATCGTTGAAATCGTTCAAATGGAAGCAATATTAATAAAAACGAATAATAAAAATTCGTCGTTTTATGCTGCTTTACGCGTTAAAACGCAAATTAAAAGCTCAAAACGTGCTGTTTTGCTAAAATAAGCATTTTCAAGCATTTTAGATCGTTGAAATCGTTCAAATAGACGCAATATTGGCAAAGAGCTTGAATAGCGAACAGTATACGTTTTTATGCTTCTGTTTCGCCGATTAAAGCTGCCAGATTAAACTCAAAACATGCTGTTTTCCTAAAATAAGCATTTTCAAGCATTTTTAGATCGTTGAAATCGTTCAAAATAGACGCAATATTAATAAAAACGATAATAAAAATTTCGTCGTTTTTATGCTGTTTTACGCGTTAGAAACGCAGATTAAAGCTCAAAACTGATGCTGTTTTAAAATAATCATTTTCAAAGCATTTAGATCGTTGAAATCGTTCAAACCAGACACGTCGCTTTAATAAAACGGTAAACTAAGAAATTTTGTCGTTTTATGCTGTTTTACGCGTTAAAACGCGAATTAAAACTCAAAACGGTATATTTTGCTAAAATCAGCATTTTTCGAAGCATTTTAGATCGTTGGAATGGACATCAAATGGAAGCTTAATATTAATAAAAACGAATAATAAAAAATTCGTCGTTTTTATGCTGCTTTACGCGTTAAACGCAGATTAAAGCTCAAAACATTAACTGTTTTGCTAAAATAAGCATTTTTCAAGCATTTTAGATCGTTGAAATCGTTTTGGAAATAGACGCAATATTAATAAAAACGAATAATAAAAGAAATTTCATCGGTTTTCGCTGTTTTACGCGTTAAAACGCAGATTAAAGCTCAAAACGTGCTGTTTTGCTAAAATAAGCATTTTCAACAGATCGATTTAGGAAATGCGGTTTAAAACAGACGCAATATTAATAAAAACGAATAATAAAAATTTCGTCGTTTTATGCTGTTTTACGCGTTAAAGAAACGCAGATTAAAGCTCAAAACGTGCTGTTTTGCTAAAATAAAAGCATTTTAAAGCATTTTAGATCGTTGAAATCGTTGTTGAAGCAATATTAATAAAAACGAATAATAAAATTCGTCGTTTTATGCTGTTTTACGCGTTAAAACGCAGATTAAAGCTCAAACGTGCTGTTTGCTGGTAATCCGTTTATTTATTTGATCGTTGAAATCGTTCAAATAGACGCAATATTAATAAAAACGGAGTAATAAAAATTTCGTCGTTTTATGCTGTTTTGCGCGCGTTAAAACGCAGATTAAAAACTCAAAACGTGCTGTCTTGCTAAAATAAGCATTTCAGAAAGCATTTTTAGATCGTTGAAATCGATTTCAAATAGAAGCAATAATGGTAAAAGGCAGAATAATAAAAATCGTCGTTTTATGCTGTTTTGCTAAAATAATCATTTTCAGGCATTTTAAGATCGTTGAAATCGTTTCAAATAGACTGTATTAATAAAAAACGAATAATAAAAAATTTCGTCGTTTTTATGCCATTTTGCGTTAAAACGCAGATTAAAGCTCAAAACGTGCTGTTTTCCTAAAATCCAGCATTTTTCAAGCATTTTTAGATCGTTGAAATCGTTCAAATAGACGCAATATTAATAAAAACGGAATAATAAAAATTTCGTCGTTTTATGCTGTTTTACGCGTTAAAACGCAGATTAAAAGAAGCTCAAAACGTATTTGTTTTGCTAAAATAAACATTTTCAAGCATTTTTAGATCGTTGGAATCGTTCAAATAAGACGCAATATTAATGAATAACGAATAATAAAATTTCGTCGTTTTTTATGCTGTTTTACGCGTTAAAACGCAATTAAGAAACTCAAAACGTGCTGTTTTGCTAAATAATCATTTTCAAGCATTTTTAGATCGTTGAAATCGTTCAAATAGACGCAATATTAATAAAAACGAATAATAAAATTTCGTCGTTTTTATGCTGTTTTACGCGTTAAAACGTTAAAGCTCAAAACGTGCTGTTTTGCTAAAGTAAAATTTTCAAGCATTTTAAATCGTTGAAATCGTTCAAATAAGAAGCAATATTAATAAAAACGAATAATAAAAATTCGTCGTTTTATGCTGTTTTACGGGTTAAAACGCAGATTAAAGCTCAAACGTGCTGTTTTGCTTCAAATATGCATTTTCAAGCATTTTAGATCGTTGCTTGGAAATCGTTCAAATAGAAGCAATATTAATAAAAACAGCGAATAATAAAAATTTCGTCGTTTTATGCTGTTTTACGCGTTAAAACGCAGATTAAAAGCTCAAGCGGTACTGTTTTGCTTTAAAATAAGCATTTTCAAGCATTTTAGATCGTTGAAATCGTTCAAATAGAAGTAATATTATAAAACGAATAATAAAAAATTCGTCGTTTTATGCTGTTTTTACGCGATAAAACGCAGATTAAAGCTCAAAAACGTACTGTTTGCTAAAATAAACATTTTCAAGCATTTTTAGATCGTTAAAATCGTTCAAATAGAAGCAATATTAATAAAACGAATAATAAAAATTGTTGGTGCTGAGCACACGCGAATTAAAACGCAGATTAAAACTCAAAACGTGCTGTTTTGCTAAAATAATCATTTTCAAACATTTTAGATCGTTGGGAAATCGTTCAAATAGACGCAATATTAATAAAAACGAATAATAAAAATTTGTGGTTTTATGCTGTTTTACGTTAAAACGCAGATTAAAGCTCAAAGCATTAACTTTGTTTTGCTGAAATACCAAGCATTTTCAAGCATTTTAGATCGTTGAAATCGTTTCAAATAGAAGCAATATTAATAAAAACGAATAATAAAAATTCGTCGTTTTATGCTGTTTTACGCGTTAAAGCAGATTAAAGCTCAAAAACGTGCTGTTTGCTAAAATAAGCATTTTCAAGCATTTTAGATCGTTGAAATTAGTTCAAATAGAAGCAATAATGGCAAAGCGATAATAAAAATTTCGTCGTTTTATGCTGTTTTACGCATTAAAACGCAGATTAAAGCTCAAAAGTGCTGTTTTGCTAAAATAAGCATTTTCGCATTTGATCGTTGAAATCGTTCAAACTAAGAGCAATGATAATAAAACGAATAATAAAAATTCGTCGTTTTTTATGCTGTTTACGCGTTAAAACGCAGATTAAAAGCTCAAAACGTGCTGTTTGCTAAAATAATCATTTTCAAGCATTTTAGATCGTTGAATGATTCAAATAGACGCAATATTAATAAAAACGAATAATAAAAATTTCGTCACGTTTTATGCTGTTTTTACGCGTTAAAACGCAGATTAAAGCTTTCAAAACGATGCTGTTTTGCTAAAATAAGCATTTTCAAGCATTTTAGATCGTTGGGGAAATCACGTTCAAATAGACATAATATTAATAAAAACGAATAATAAAAATTCGTCGTTTTATGCTTTGTTTTTACGCGTTAAAACGCAGATTAAAGAAACTCAAAACGATGCTGTTTTGCTAAAATAATCATTTTTCAAACATTTTAGATCGTTGAAATCGTTCAAACGAACAATATTAATAAAAGCGTGTAAAAATTTCGTCGTTTTATGCTGTTTTACGCGTTAAAAACGCAGATTAAAACTCAAAACGATGCTGTTATGCTACAAAATAAGCATTTCAAGCATTTTAAGATCGTTGAAATCGTTCAAGTAGAAAGAAATATTATTAAATAACGAATAATAAAAAATTCGTCGTTTTTATGCTGTTTTACACGCGTTAAAACGCAGATTAAAGCTCAAAACGAACTGTTTGCTAAAATAGTACATATTCAAGCATTTTTAGATCATTTGAAATCGTTCAAACAGACGCAATATTGGCAAGCAAAATAATAAAAAATTTCGTCGTTTTATGCAATTTTAGCGTTAAAACGCAGATTAAAGCTCAAAACGTACTGTTTGCTAAAATAATCATTTTCAAGCACTATAGATCGTTGAAATCGTTCAAATAGACGCAATATTAATAAAAACGAAAGATAATAAATATTTCGTCGTTTTACATGCTGTTTTACGCGTTAAAACGCAGATTAAAGCTCAAACGTGCTGTTTTGCTAAAATAATCATTTCAAGCATTTTGAATCGTTGAAATCGTTCAAATAGACGCAATAATAATAAAACGAATAATAAAAATTCGTCGTTTTGCTGTTTTACGCGTTAAAACGCAGATTAAAGCTCAAAACATTGTTGTTTTGCTAAAATAAACATTTTCAAGCATTTTAGATCGTTTAGGGATCATTCAAATAGACGCAATATTAATAAATAACGAATAATAATTTCGTCGTTTTATGCTGTTTTACGCGTTAAAGCACGTTGGCTAAAGCGTTGCTGTTTGCTTTAAAATAATCATTTCAAGCATTTTAAGATCGTTGAAATCGTTCAAATATGGGCGCATGTTAAATAAAAACGAATAATAAAAAGAATTTCGTCGTTTTTTTATACGCTGTTTTACGCGTTAAACGAGATTAAAGCTCAAAACGTGCTGTTTTGCTAAAATAAGTGCAAGCATTTTTAAATCGTTGAAATCGTTCAAGTAGAATATTAATAATGTATTAATAGAATATTAATAAAAACGAATAATAAAAAATTCGTCACGTTTTTGTACTGTTTTACGCGTTGGGGAAACGCAGATTAAAGCTCAAAACGTGCTGTTTGCTTCAAAATAGCCGTTTCAAGCATTTTAGATCGTTGAAAATCGTTCAAATAGAAATAATATTAATGGCGAATAATAAAAATTTCGTCGTTTTTATGCTGTTTTACGCGTTAAAACGCAGATTAAAACTCAAAACGTGCTGTTTTGCTAAAATAGAAAGCATTTTCAAGCATTTTGCAGATCGTTGAAATCGTTCAAATAGAAGTAATATTAATAAAAACGAATAATAAAAATTCGTCGTTTTATGCTGTTTTACGCGTTAAAACGCAGATTAAAGCTCAAAACGATGCTGTTTTGCTTCAAAATAAGCATTTTCAAGCATTTTTAGATCATTTAAAATCGTTTAAATATTGTAATATTAATAAAAAACGAATAATAAAAAATTTGTAGTTTTATGCACTGTTTTATGAATTAAAACGCAGATTAAAAGCTCAAACGATACTGTTTAAAATAGTATTTTCAAGCATTTAGATCGTTGAAATCACGTTCAAAATAGACGCAATATTAATAAAAACGAATAATAAAAATTTCGTCGTTTTATGCTGTTTTAGACGTTAAAACGCAGATTAAAAGCTCAAAACGTGCTGTTTAGCACAAAAATAAGCATTTTCAAGCATTTTAGATCGGTGAAATCGTTCAAATAGAAGCAATATTAATAAAAAACGGAATAATAAAAAAATTCGTCACGTTTTATGCATTTTTTACGCATACGTTAAAACGCAGATTAAAGCTCAAAACGTGCTGTTTTGCTAAAATAAGCTTTATTTTCAAGCATTTTTAGATCGTTGAAATCTGTGCAAATAGAAGCAATATTAATAAAAACGAATAATAAAAAATTCGTCGTTTTTTATGCTGTTTTTACGCGTTAAAACGCGGGTAAAAGCTCAAAACGTGCTGTTTTGCTAAAATAGTCACATTTTCAGAAGCATTTTCCAGATCGTTGAAATCGTTTCAAAATAGACGCAATATTAATAAAACGAATAATAAAGAAATTTCGTCGTTTTTATGCTGTTTTACGCGTTAAACGCAGATTAAAGCTCAAACGTGCTGTTTTGCTAAAATAACATTTTTCAAGCATTTTAAGTCGTTGAAATCCCGTTCAAATAGAAGCTTAAATAATAATAAAACGTTCAATAAAAAATTACGTCGTTTTTTTTATGCTGTTTTACGCGTTAAACGCAGATTAAAGCAAAACGTGCTGTTTTGCTAAAATAAGCATTTTTCAAGCATTTTAGATCGTTGAAATCGTTCAAATAGAAGCAATAATGTAAAAAACGAATAATAAAATTCACGTCGTTTTTTATACTTTTGTTTTACGCATAAAACGCAGATTAAAGTTCAAAACGTGCTGTTTTGCTAAAATAATCATTTTCAAGCATTGTAGATCGTTGAAATCACGTTTCAAATAGACGCAATATTAATAAAAACGAATAATAAAATTTCGTCGTTTTTATGCTGTTTTACGCGTTAAAACGCAGATTAAAACTCAAAACGTGCTGTTTTGCTTTAAAATACGCTTTATTTTCAAGCATTTTTGATCGTTGAAATCGTTCAAATAGAGAACGCAATATTAAAAAGAAAAACGAATTAATAAAATTTCGTCGTTTTATGCTGTTTTACATACGTTAAAACGCAGATTAAAAGCTCAAAACGTGCTGTTTTGCTGGAAATAAACATTTTCAAGCATTTTAGATCGCGTCGTTTAGGCCGGCGATATTAATAAAAACGAATAATAAAAATTCGTCGTTTTTATGCTGTTTTACGCGTTAAACGTTAAAACTCAAAACGTGCTGTTTTGCTAAAATAATCATTTTCAAACATTTTAGATCGTTAGAGGAAATCGTTCAAATAGACGCAATTTTAATAAAAACGAATAATAAAAATTTCGTCACGTTTTATACTTTATTTTACGCATTAAAAACAGATTAAAAGCTCAAAACGTGCTGTTTTTGCTAAAATAACATTTTCTAGCATTTTGATCGTTGAAATCCCGTTTAAATAGGAAGCAATAATAAAAACAGATAATAAAAATTCGTCGTTTTATGCTGTTTTGCCACGCGTTAAAACGCAGATTAAAACAAATGCTGTTTTTGCTAAAATAATCATTTTCAAGCATTTTAGATCATTGAAATCACGTCCAAATAGACGCAATGTGGCAAAAACGAATAATAAGAATTTCGTCGTTTTTTTTATGCTGTTTTACGCGTTAAAACGCAGATTAAAGCTCAAAACGTGCTGTTTTGCTAAAATAAAAGCATTTTCAAGCATTTTAGATCGTTGAAATCGTTCAAATAGACGCAATATTAATAAAAACGAATAATAAAAAGATTCGTCGTTTTTGTATGCTGTTTTACACTTGTTAAAACGCAGATTAAAAACTCAAAACGATGCTGTTTTGCTAAAATAATCATTTTCAAAACATTTAGATCGTTAAATCGATTTAAAATAGACGCAATAATAAAAACGAATAATAAAAATTTTCGTCGTTTTTTATGCTTATTTTACGCGTTAAACGCAGATTAAAGCTCAAAACGTGCTGTTGTAGCACAAAATAAAAGCATTTTCAAGCATTTTTAGATAGTTGAAATCGTTCAAATAGAAGAAATATTAATATTAACGAATAATAAAAATTCGTCGTTTTTTATGCTGTTTTACGCGTTAAAACGCAGATTAAAACTCAAAACGTGCTGTTTTGCTTTAAAATAATCATATTCCAAACATTTTTTAGATCGTTGAAATCGTTCAAACAGACGCAATATTAATAAAAACACGAATAATAAAAATTTCGTCGTTTTTGTAACATTTTACGCGTTAAAACGCAGATTAAAAACTCAAAACATTATTTTGCTAAAATAATCGAGCAAGCACTATAGATCGTTGAAATCGTTTCCAAATAGACGCAATATTAATAAAAACGAATAATAAAAAATTCGTCGTTTTTATGCTGTTTTACGCTTGTTAAAACGCAGATTAAAACTCAAAACGTGCTGTTTTGCTAAAATAAGCATTTTCAAGCATTTTAGATCGTTGAAATCGTTCAAATAGAAACAGTATTAATAAAAACGAATAATAAAAATTCGTCGTTTTGTGCTGTTTTACGCGATAAAACACAGATTAAAGTTCAAAACGTGCTGTTTTTGCTGGAAATAATCATTTTCAAGCATTGTAGATCGTTGAAATCGTTCAAATAGACTATAATATTAATAAAAACAATAATAAAAATTTCGTCGTTTTATGCCATTTTACGCGTTAAAACACCGTTGAAAACTCAAAACGTATTTTGCTAAAATAAAGCATTTTCAAGCATTTTTGATCGTTGAAATGGAACCAAATAGACGCAATATTAATAAAAACGAATAATAAAAATTTCGTCGTTTTTTATGCTGTTTGCGTTAAAACGCAGATTAAAGCTCAAAACGTGCTGTTTTGCTTTAAAATATAAGCATTTTCAAGCGCATTTTAGATCGTTTACAGAAATCCCGGGCAAAATAGAAGCAATATTAATAAAAACGAATAATAAAAAATTCGTCGTTTTATGCTGTTTTTACGCGTTAAAACGCGAATTAAAGCTCAAAACGTGCTTTGTTTTGCACAAATAAACATTTTCAAGCATTTTAGATCGTTGAAATCGTTCAAATAGAAACAATATTAATAAAAAAACGAATAATAAAAATTTCGTCGTTTTATACTGCTGCGCGCATTAAAACGCAGATTAAAAGCTCAAAAAGTGCTTTGTTTTGCTTTAAAATAAGCATTTTCTAGCATTTGATCGTTGAAATCGTTCAAATAGAAGCAATATTAATAAAAAACGAATAATAAAAAAAAATTTGTCGTTTTTATGCTGTTTTACGCGTTAAAACGCGATTAAAATAAAACGTGCTGTTTTGCTAAAATAATCATTTTCAAGCATTTTAGATCGTTGAAATCGTTCAAATAGACGCAATATTAATAAAACGAATAATAAAAATTTCGTCGTTTTTATGCTGTTTTTACGCGTTAAAACGCAGATTAAAACTCAAAACGTGCTGTTTTGCTAAAATAAGCATTTTCAGAAGCATTTTAGATCGTTGAAATCCACGTTCAAATAGACGCAATATTAATGAAGCAGATAATAAAAAATTCGTCGTTTTATGCTGTTTTACGCGTTAAAGCGCCGTTAAAACTCAAAACGTGCTGTTTTTGCTAAAATAATCATTTTCAAGCGTACAGATCGTTGAAATCGTTCAAATAGACGCAATATTAATAAAAACGGAATAATAAAAAATTTCGTCGTTTTTATGCTGTTTTGCGTTAAAACGCAGATTAAAGCTCAAAACGTGCTGTTGCTGATAATTTCAAGCATTTTGGTCGTTGAAATCGTTCAAATAGAGAAATATTAATAAATAACGAATATTAAAAAATTCGTCGTTTTATGCTGTTTACGCGTTAAAACGCAGATTAAAGCTCAAAACGTGCTTTGTTTTTGCTAAAATAATCGCTATTCAAGCATTTTAGGTCCCCGTTGAAATCACGTTCCAAACAGACACCAATATTAATAAAACGAATAATAAAAATTTGCCGTCGTTTTTACATGCTGTTTTACGCGTTAAAACGCAGTTAAAGCTCAAAACGTGCTGTTTTTAACAAAATAATCATTTCCAGAAGCACTATAGATCGTTGGAAATCGTTCAAATAGACGCAATGGTAATAAAACGAATAATAAGTATTTCGTCGTTTTATGCTTTATTTTACGCGTTAAAACGCAGATTAAGAAAGCTCAAAACGTGCTGTTTTGCTAAAATAATCATTTTCCAAGCATTTTAGATCGTTGAGGAAATCGTTCCAAATAGACGCAGTAATAATAATAAAAACGAATAATAAAAAATTCGTGCGTTTTTACATGCTGTTTTACGCGTTAAAACGCAGATTAAAGCTCAAAACGTGTTGTTTTGCACAAAATAAAGCATTTTCAAGCATTTTTTAGATCGTTGGAATCGTTCAAATAGACATAATATTAATAAATAACGAATAATAAAATTTCGTCGGCATACTGTTTTACGCGTTAAAACGCAGATTAAAGCTCAAAACAGTAGCGGCGCTAAAATAATCATTTTCAAGCATTTTGAATCGTTGAAATCGTTTCAAATAGACGCAATATTAATAAAAACGAATAATAAAGAATTTTGTGGTTTTATGCTGTTTTACGCGTTAAAGCGCAGATTAAACTCAAAACGTGCTGTTTTTGCTAAAATAAGAATTTTCAAGCATTTTTAAATCGTTGAAATCGTTCCGGTAGAGAAGAATAACAATATTAATAATATTAATAGAATATTAATAAAAACGAATAATAAAAATTCGTCGTTTTATGCTGTTTACGCGTTAAACGCAGATTAAAAACTCAAAACGATGCTGTTTTGCCTAAAATATGCATTTTCAAGAGCATTTTAGATCGTTGAAATCGTTCAAATAGAAGCAATATTAATAAAAACGAATAATAAAAAGAATTTCGTCGTTTTATGCTGTTTTACGCGTTAAAACGCAGATTAAAACTCAAAACGATAACGGCACAAATAAGCATTTTCAAGCATTTTAGATCGTTCAAAATCGTTCAAATAAGTAATATTAATAAAAACGAATAATAAAAAATTCGTCGTTTTTTATACGCTGTTTTACCTTGCGTTAAAACGCGAATTAAAAAGCTCAAAACGTGCTGTTTGCTAAAATAAGCATTTTCAAGCATTTTTAGATCGTTAAAATCGTTCAAATAGTAGTAGCAATATGTAAAAACGAATAATAAAAATTCGTCGTTTTATGCTGTTTACACTTTAAAAACGCAGATTAAAGAAGCTCAAAACACCGATGCTGTTTTGCTAAAATAATCATTTTCAAGCATTTTTAGATCGTTGAAATCGTTCAAATAGACACCAATATTAATAAAAACGAATAATAAAATTTCTACGTCGTTTTTACATGCTGTTTTGAAGCGTTAAAACGCAGTTAAGCTCAAAACATTAACTTGTTTTTGCTAAAATAAAGCATTTTCAAGCATTTTGAATCGGTGAAATCGTTCAAATAAAGCAAGCAATAATAAAAACGAATAATAAAAAATTCGTGTGCATGCTGTTTTACTTGTTAAAACGCAGATTAAAGCTCAAAACGTGCTGTTTTGCTAAAATAAGCATTTTCAAGCATTTTAGATCGTTGAAATCGTTCAAATAGAAGCAATATTAATAAAAACGAATAATAAAAATTCGTCTTTTATGCTGTTTTTCGCGTTTAAAAACCGATTAAAAAATCAAAACGTGCTGTTTTGCAAAATAAGCATTTTCAAGCATTTTTTGATCTTGAAATCGTTCAAAAAGACCAATAAAAATAAAAACGAATAATAAAAATTTCGTCGTTTTTTTGCTGTTTTCCGTTAAACGCAGAATAAACTCAAAACGCTGTTTTGCCAAAATAAGCATTTTCAAGCATTTTAGATTGTTTAAATCGTTCAAATGAAGCAATATAAAAAAACGAATAATAAAAAAATTTGTCGTTTTTATGCTGTTTTACGCGTTAAAAACGCAGATTAAACCCCAAAATCTGTTTTGCTAAAATAACATTTTCAACTTTTAGATCGTTGAAATCGTTAAATGACGCAATAAAAATAAAAAAGAATAATAAAAATTTCCCTTTTTTTGTGTTTTACGCGTTAAAACGCAGATTAAAACTCAAAAAAGTGCTGTTTTGCAAAAAAAAGCATTTTCAAAACATTTTAATCGTTGAAATCGTTCAAATAAACAATATTTAAAAAAAACGAAAAAAAAAAATTCGTCTTTTATGCTGTTTTACGCGTTAAAAAAGCAGATTAAACTCAAAACGTGCTGTTTTTAAAATAAGCATTTTCAAGCATTTTAGATGTTTAAATCGTTCAAATAGAACAATATTAATAAAAAAAGAATAATAAAAAATCTTTTTTTTTTTTAAAATTTTTTCTTTGTTTTTTTTAAAAGGAAAGTTTTAAAAAAAAAAAAAAAAAAAAAAAAAAAAAAAAAAAAAAAAAAAAAAAAACCCCCCCCCCCCCCCCCCCCCCCGATTAAAGCTCAAAACCCCAAAAGCTTTTGTTTTTTTGGGGCTTAAATAAAACAAAATTTTCAAAAAAAAACATTTTTTTTAAAAAAAAAAAAATCGGGTTTTGAAATCGTTAAATTTTTAAATAGAAGCAATATTTTAAAAAAATTTTTTTTAAAAACCC